>NC_142803.1:67102110-67178931 GCF_049724085.1 Artemia sp. Qi Xiang Cuo | reverse complement strand
TGATTTTAGCTGTGTTCCTCGGGAGGAAATCATTATTGCCCCCCCCCCATATATATGCCAATTTTGGGTATATATTTCTACATTGGGGGGTGGGGGCAAATTTTGTTTCTGATGTAAATGGAGGTAAATTTAAACTTTACACCCACCCCCCTAAAGTATAAATATATACCTTTATTTGGCATATATAGAGGGGGGGGGGCTGAAATTCATTTCCAATAGAGATGACTATTACATTTGTAATCAGCATAAAAAGGCATTGAATGGTGTATTCAACTTATTCCTAACTCAATAATAGGATTTGGTATATATTTACCCTAGTTTGGTTAATGCTAATGAAATAAGGTATTTGTTTAGCCTTGTGCCGCATTATAAGGAGACATGTTAAGAAAACAATTCTCACTTTAAAACATGTATAATGATCCTAGTTCATATATTATCCAACGGGAGAACCTTTATCATCAAGTCTTTCCTCTAGAAATCCTTTTTCCAGCTTAAAAGAAAAAGTTTCTAAAAGTACCACGTTGAAATTCAATGCTCAGGTCTTTTTAAATTGCCGCTATAAACTGCCGCCAAATAAGTTGTTTTATAGATAGCGTTTAGCACGTGTGACATAGCACGTGTTTAAAGAAAAGGCAGTGGTATATAGAAATTATGTAAATTGTGAATTCTGTTTGAAATCATGCCATTAACAAAAAAAAAAATCATTAAAAAATAATAATATTGCTGTAAATATACATATACATACAGAGTATATACCCCCACCCCTCAGATGTAGAAATATATACCCTGATTTGGATATATTTAGGGGTTGGGGCACAGTTCATTTGGTTATATTTAGTTTCAGAATGCAATTTTTGTTTATTTGTTATATATTTGGACATTAGGGGGGTGGGGGTATATACTCTGTATGTATTTGTATATTTATAGTAATATTTTGATTTTTGCCACTGTTATTAATATTTTGTATTTGGGCAGCTGCTCATTAAAAAAAGTATTAAAAAGACAGGCATGAACGCTCTCTATAAAACAACTTATTTGGCGGCAATTTCAAAAGACTTAAGCATTGAATTGAAAACGTGGTGATTTTCGGAAACTTTTTCTCTTAAACTGGAAAAAGAAGGATTTTTAGAGGAAAGACTTGATGATAAAGGTTCTCCCATTGGATAATATAAGAACTAGGATCATTATACATATTTTAAAGTAGGAATTGTTTTCTTAACATGTCTAGGCCTATGTTAGAAAATTGTTTTCTTCAACACAAGGCTAAACAAATACCTAAAATAAAATAGGATGAATATATAATAGTTTAGAAACAAATTTGGGCTAAATATTTGCACATTAGGGGTGTGAGGGGCAAAGCATACCATATAATAAATATGTAACCTAACCTAGGTACCTTTTCGCCCCTAAACCCCCCCCCCAAAAAAAAACAATTTAAATACAGTTCTCGTCTTTGTTTATATCCCAGAAGGCATTGTAAACTTGTTTTCATCACGTCTCTTAGTCTATTTTGTCACTGGTATGCATTGCTGCATATATAAGAGTCTGTTTAGTAAAAGTGTACCATCACCATTTATGGTTGTATCCCAGCCCCCTTTCCAACCAGGTTCATTTATCCCTGAACTAAACTGTGTGTACAACAGTTTACAATTTTGTAGGTTTGCAATAGCCTATTTTATGTCTTTCCATCTTCACCTTGTCCTTAATGCCAAATAAAGACAAGAAAAACAAAACAGCAATAAAATTATTATGTAATCTAAAGGGTTTTGTCTTTCTTAGAAAGTAGGCCTTGCTGTTTTAGTTAAACTAGATGAAATTCTCAGGAATGGTTGTAGAACCACAATAAACCCAGGAATATATTTTGAAGTTGAGAAATGTATCATAGGCCTAGCTTAAACCTATGACAATTGCTGCACTATCTGTGAGTAACACTAGGCCTACTCTAATTTTAGTTCACTCACAGGCCATAAGGGGCTTGCTTGCTGCAAAAAGATTTATTCCTCCATTTGTGAATAAACAATTAATAAAATCAACACCCAAAAGTGAATTTGATCCTATTTTATTTTTTAATCATTTGTATTAAGCAATTTTGTAAAACTAATAAACAAGTTTAATAAGGCATACTGTTTGCCATGCATAGGTTTGTCCAGTATAATTGAAACTTAACTCAACTGTAAAACCAAAATGGCAAAGGATTGTACCTAAGTTATGCCCAAAATCTTTGCAAAAGTCTATTCTACAACTTCAGTTTCTTTGCAATCAGCTAAACAGGAGACCTATAGTAATGCATTAAGGAAAAAAAAAACACAAATACTTTAGATTTTATATATCTAGATATTTTAATATAACTGATTTAAAATTAAGCTTGAAGTTAAATTCACCATGTTAGTCAAGTTTAAAATTATTAAAAATAAGGGTACCCTTGTACTAAATGGACTCTTTTATCTAGTGTATATAGAATGTCAAACTTGAGACTCAACAGTTACCATGACAGATACATGAGAGATACTCAAACATAAAATAGTTTTTAGAGTGGAATTGAGTGAAATGGGTGAAACTGGGATATAAACAAAGGCAAGAACTGTACTTAAAATTTTTTTTTTTTTGGGGGGGGGGAGGTCCTAGGTTAGGTTATGTATTTAATATATAGTATGCTTTAATTAATCACTGATCCTTAAAAAATAAAACTTTGCCCCCCCATCTCCCCACCCTAATGTGCAAATATATAGCCAAAATTTGTTTCTAAACTATTATATATTCATCCTATTTTATTTCATTAGTATTAACCAAACTAGCACTATGTAAAAGAGTCCATTTAGTACAGGAGTATGAAATAAAGAAGCTTATCAGAATTTGATATCAAGGATCCTAATGATGTTAATATTAATGCTGGATGCTTTACTCTTATTAAATAAAAAAAAGAATGCTCTTCAACTGAAAGTAAGGCATAACTTAAAAATTCAAGTTTGGTTAATGCCAATGAAATAAAAAGGATAAATATATAATAGTTTATAAACCAATTTGGGCTATATCTTTGTATATTAAGGGGAGGGTAAAGCATACCATATATTAAATAAATAACCTAACCTAGGTACCTTCTCCCCCCTAAACCCCCAAAAAACAACAGTATAAATACTTGATAACACAATGAAAAGCATGCCTTGCATTTCATTATGCTATAGCAGTCTCTTGAATGGGCAGGTTTTTTGTGACTGGTTTCCTTGTAAAGGCCCATATAGTGCCCAAGTACCATTATTTACGTACATGAGTAAGACTGCCCTTTCCTCAACTCTTGCTCATTTTACTTAAGTCTTAAGATCTCTCAAAGTACTTTTTGTTCAAATTCAACAGCTCTTGTATTTCAGGACGTGTTCATAAAGAATGGTGAGAAAAAGTCTAACTTTAGCATAAAGTACAACAGATAAGGAAAAGGCTGCTCCCTCATATATGAAATAATTTTTGTTAGTTTAAAGTTTTCATGCTCCTTACTTTCAGTTGAAAAACTTATTTTTTTAATTCAATTTCTGACTATTTATCATGACATGAATCCCCCCTCTCCTGTTTCTGTATAGTTACTTTTGGATAATTCCCCATGGAAACTTTCATCCTATTGAACAATTTCCCCAAAAAGTTTCTGTATATTTCCAAATAAAAAATACTATATGTAAAAAATGGGCAATTTGTTTAACTTTCTCCATGGATCATTTTTGGGTCTTGCCACAGGGGATACTATCATCCCAAAAAGTAAGAGGCATAATCATTAGACCTTTCAAACTATGACAAATCAATTAACTATCTCAAATTTTGATTAGATATCATTAGAGAAAAAGTATGTTCTAACAGCCTTTCAATTTTTTGTTCACTTGAAAATTGCACTAGAACTTTTAATTTTCATTCAAATGAGTACTCTTCAAATCTTCAAGAACTATTATTTCAATACAATCATCATGGGGAAAAAACACACAAACATACTTCCATTGTTTTTCTTCTGGCAAAAAAAAACACAAAATTTTACATTTTATAGATAAGAGCTTGAAGCATCTTCAGTTGAGTTCTCTGATATTCTGAATCTGATTGTGCAATTTTCATTGAGATTTCTTGGCTTTTAAAGGATGTTTCCCCTCCTTATCAAAACTTAGACAAATGTTCTCAGGCTTGCAGGGGTATTACTAGTAAAAATTATTAGGGGGGGGGGTTTACTGACTGGTTAGTCATTTTTACAAACTTTTTTTTCAATAATTAGCATAATGTCTTCTTCAAATATGAAGCTTGAGAGCACAGTTCAGCCAAAAGAATTGTACAGCCTTAAAACGATTAGCCTATAAGTTTAGTTTCTTGTAAGAAGAATATGTACAGTTAGCCATTGATCTAGTGGAGAAAGGAGTAAAATAAGAGGAATGAAGTGTTAATATGATTTATATACAAACAAAATACAGAAGTGAACACTTCACAATTTCAATTAAAATATATAGATCTAACACAAAATGAGAAATTGCAACTAGGGTAAGACCCTTGGTAATCAGCCATTGCCTAATCTTGGCCAGATATCCTAATTAAAATTATCTAATATTGGCCCTCATGTGTATAGGGTTAGATAGTTATGATTGGCTGATGGATAGGACTAGACCTGTTGGGATTGACTGACTACAGTCTTAGAAAATATCTGATTTCCAAACATTTGAATTGAGACAAAAGTTTCCTCTACACCCTAGCCTATTTAGATACAATTATTCTGTTTCACAATACTTTTCTTAGATTAAATCTACCCAAGGTTTATTGTGTCTTTGATTAGGATATTTTGTTATAACCTTAAGACCCTGGTTCAAAGATTAGACAACATTTTCCAAGATTAGATTCAAGCTTTAAATGTGGGGTCAAGATTTGGCTCCATGGTTGTAAAATCTGTATGTTTGAGTGTAAATTATGATTCTTGTACATAGTTAAAATATTCAAGCTAAACACATGCTTGTTAAGATGATTTTGACACATTCAATTTTAAAACAATCCACTTTCTAGGTAGTAGGATAGACATTTTAATATGAATTAGCTGTTAAAACCTAGATTAACCTGTCAAGTACTGGGTATCTTACCCTACAAAACTGCAATTAATAAGTCAAACATGTTGGGTTGTTCTCTGAAAGCACATCATGACAAGGTAATCAAAACAGTCATCATCCGTTGTTGTACAGAAACATGTCATGACCAGTTTCAGTTTGCTGAAATTTCTCACCACTTTTGCCATAGTTGGTGTAGATGTCACAATCCACTGGTAAACTGACCAAAGAGTTGTAAATATCAATTTATAAATACATAAATTTCATAGAATAATGTCTTAAAGAGGGTACAATCAATGAATGTAAAGCCTTTCAACCTCAGTCCTGGGCAATAGGCACAACATGAGTTTTGCAAGATCTAGGTCTTTTCCCAGAAACATATTTGTGGCTTTGGAAAAGCTTTCATAGCTCTTGTCCATTTTGCCCTGTAGAATTCAATATACTGGCTCCAGAAAACAAGAGTTATCATGGATAGTATTCTCCATACTATTTATTAGGGCCCTGAGGATACTGCAGAGTTTCTTGGAATTGAACAACTTCCAATCATCCAGCAGATTGGCTCTAGGATTAGAAATTGTCTCTGAATAAATAGCAGGCGGCTGCCAAGGTTGTTGTTTATTCAATTTGAATTAAATTTGATTTTTTTTTTTTAGACAAAACAAGAAATACACCAATGAATACCAGTGATCAATGGTAAATTACACACAAAAATAATTAGTGCAAAAATTATTGAAAGTGCAGAAATAATAAATCAATTGTTCAGAAATTAAAAACATATTATTAAATGGGGCAGCTGGAAGCTGGGCATCTAACCTCAAAAAATTAAGAGGGACAAGACAGAAAATAAAGAGATCTCAAGTCCAGCAAGGATTTAAGTAGGGAACGGTTAGTGTTTTGTATCATAGTCCTTGCTTTATCATGTAGTTTTGAAAGTTGCTCCATTGACGAGGGAAATGTTGACATCTAAATAATAGAATAGTATGAAACATAAGGCTGCTCCAGGCTGTAGAATAGGAGTCTAAGAATTAACCCTGGAAAAATGTGTAAATTTTTTAAGGATCCCATGGCTTTGGGATACTTTGATTTTTATGAGGTCAATGTGAGGCTTGAAGGAGAGACTTTGATCAAGTAAGATGCCTAAGCATCAAACACAACGTTTTTAGGCCTAAACAAGGGAAACTCTGGATACATGTATTTTATTTAAACCAGAACAAGCCCTTGAAACTCTTGAGAAAATAAAAAAAAACATGACTTGCCAACATTTAAGGCAAGATAATTAACATCAAACCACTGAATAACTTTCAAAAAAGGGCAATCTTGTTTGAACAGAGGTAGGTTTTAGATTTTTCAACCGTATTTATGAGGTCAATTAACATAAATTAAAAAGAGTTTCAGCCCAATCACAGATCCTTTTGGAACACCAAACTCTGTTTCAGACGGGTTGGAAAGAGAGGTTCAACTGAGATTATTTGACCAGATAAATACAATAGAGAGGAAGAATAAGTGCTACCTCATATTCCAATATGGGATAGTTGTCAAAGAAGAATCTTTTGTGTTATGGAATCAAATGCTTTACATGCATTAAGAGAAAGAGTAGAAGATATCAGGCTAGAGTCAAGAGATGTATGTATATAATTCAAGAGATTTGCACATGCATGCTCAGTTGAGTGCTTTACCCTAAAACCAAACTGGGAATCATGAAAAAAAAATTAGAATTAAGAATATCAAGAAGTTGAGAAAACATAGCTCTTTCAAAACTTTTACTAAACACTGATAAGAGAGATATAGGGCAATATCTAGCCAGGTCATTCCATGAACCCCCTTTAAAATAGATAATAGCACAAGCATGATTTAATGCCCTTTGGAAATTACCATTTTCAAAAGACATATTGAAAAATCATGTAAGAGCAGAAACGTTGGCAGAAAAAATTAACTTGACAACCTTAGTAGAAGTTCTGTGTGGGCCAGAAGATGAAGGACCTTTCAAACCATTAACAAAATGGGTTCTTTACACCATTCAACTGGAATGCAAACAAGTATCCAATATAATTATATAATGAGTCATAAAAAGAATTAAAAAGCAAATCTACTACATCAGATTCGTTTTCAAGAAAACCTCACAAAAAACCTGCCAACCGTGATCTAAGAAGAGCCAACTCCTGTTCATTAAATTTTAAAGACAAAAAACCTCTCAACATTCAGTGGAATAATGGGACCTGTTAAAAATGAAGACTATATTTCCTTGAACAACCAAAAAAAGGTCCCAAAACCCCAGGTCTATCACCCCTAACTAAATTTCCCAGGTTAATAAACAAACTCATGAATTATAAATTAAATGGATTTTTTTTTTATTTGCTAGTTTAGCTGCAGCCCAATGGCTTTTGCCAGCTTTGACCTCATCCTGACTTTTGTTTGCAGGGTTATCACTTGTTCTAGGACAATTATTTAAATTGCTACTGGTTGACAATTTTACCTGCTCCTAATTAAACTATTATAAATTGAATATATTCTAAAATCCGCTTCATCTCTATTAATACTAATACTCATATAGATAATTTTTTATTTGAATAATTTCTCTAAAAACTTTGCAAAAGTTCTATAGACGTATCTACTATGTTTGTTTGATCAAATAAAATATTATCACATGGAAAGTCAAACACGTGGTCTGCTTCAGCTGATTAAAAAGTTTCCAGTTGTTGATTATGTTTTAGTGAGCAATCTATGGCATTTTTGTGTTGATGCAACCTATTTTCTAAATTCTGTTTTATCCTTCTTACATATAATTTACCACAAGAGCATGACTATTGTTATACTCCCCTTTGTATGTTTTTTGGAACCTTTTCTTTTTGATTATTTAGCACAGAGCTTATAGTTTATCCAAACTTAAATACTGTTTTTATATTATGTTTGTTTAGTTTTTTCCTTGATTTCTATGACAAGATTGGGATATAAGGCAAAGTGATGTAATTTGTAAGTTGATTTGACCCATTTTCTTCTAATATTTCTAGTTCTATTAATTTTTTTTCTTTTTTAATAATTTTAGAAATCATTGTTTTGGGATATCTATTACCTATTAGAATATCCATGATAAAAATTAGTTCACTACTCATGTATTCTGGTGATACTAAGTTTAATACCCTATAAACTAAAGAAATAACCACACCCCTTTTACTTGGATTTGTTGATTTAATGCAAAAGATAAATAATGGTTGATGGTAAATTAAAAAAGTTAGTTCATTATTATTTTGGTGGATTCAAATATCCAAAAACAGTAACTTATTCTCTGTTTCTTTTTGAAATGTAAAAATTAATTTCCCTCCCAAATTATTTAAATGCTCCATAAAACCTTCAATTAGTGATTCCCCATAATTCTAGATAACTAACATATCATATATCTGCACAAAAATTTAGGTTTGAAAAAATATGTTTTTGTAGCTATAGTTTCTATATAGTCTACATAAATATTTGCTAACTGCAGACTTAAGGGTCCTCCAATTTCTAATCTCCTAATTTCATGAAAAAAATTATTTCTGAACCTGAAATAATTAGTATACCTACTAGTTATTTTAACTAAATTTAATATAGTTCCTATTTCAATTCCCGCAGATAATTTTTCTATCTCATTTTAGTGTTTGTCAACTTTTTTGGATAAAACACTTAAAGATTTATCAAAAGGTAACCTATATAAGTATCTATATAGGTTATAATCCATTATAACCTATAATGAATTCTATATCAAAACTAATCAGCCTAGATTCATTTGATATTTTGATATAAATAAGTTTGTTTTTTAAGAATTCTGAGTTTTTTATATAAGAATTTTGGAGATATAATAAATCTTTGGAAATATAAAATATAAAAATATAATTTTGATCTTTACCGTTAGTGAATTAGCTGTTGATACTATAGGTCTTAGGGGAGACCTATTTTGTTTATTTTTGACGAACCATTATGGCCTTCTAAATCCTTTCTTAATTTTTATTTTACTATTGTAAGCAACTTTTTCTAGAATTACTACCGCATTGCTTTTGGCAAAAATTTCTGGTTTAATATTTCTCTAGAAAATCATAAAAAATGTTCAAAAGAATTTTTGAAAATTGATATAATTTGATTGAAATCATAGGGATTAAGAAAATCGCAAAGGTTTTAAAAAAAAATTCCCGCAGATAATTTTTCTATCTCATTTTAGTGTTTGTCAACTTTTTTGGATAAAACACTTAAAGATTTATCAAAAGGTAACCTATATAAGTATCTATATAGGTTATAATCCATTATAACCTATAATGGATTTTATATCAAAACTAAACAGCCTAGATTCATTGGATATTTTGATATAAATAAGTTTGTTTTTTAAGAATTCTGAGTTTTTTATATAAGAATTTTGGAGATATAAAATATAAAAATATAATTTTGGTCTTTACCGTTACTGAATTAGCTGTTGATACTATAGGTCTTAGGGGAGACCTATTTTGTTTATTTTTGACGAACCATTATGGCCTTCTAAATCCTTTCTTAATTTTTATTTTACTATTGTAAGCAACTTTTTCTAGAATTACTACCGTATTGCTTTTGGCAAAAATTTCTGGTTTAATATTTCTCTAGAAAATCATAAAAAATGTTCAAAAGAATTTTTGAAAATTGATATAATTTGATTGAAATCATAGGGATTAAGAAAATCGCAAAGGTTTTAAAAAAAAAAAATCTATTTCTTTTACAATTTGTGACCTCTGGAAATGTTTATCTTTCAACAAATAATTTAAATTTAGTAAATCTATCTTTCTTGTGTGATTAACTTCATCATATGTATTTAAATGGTGCTTGAAACAAAACGATTTTGGAATTATTTTATTTACTTTACAATTTTCTAAAAACTTTTGTTGCGTAATTATATTGGCATTTTTTTTTTGCTAAATTCTAAAATAATAAAATTGCATTTGGTCTTTGCCACCTTAAGGCTAGATGTAAATAATTTCTTAGACCACACTGCTTTTCCATTTATGGTAAATTAAGCAAGAAAAATGGGTTTTAATTTCAACTAAGCAGTGAACAAAAATAAAAACAAAGCAACATTTTAATTTAAAAAAACAATCCATATATTTCAACCCTAAGTCCAGGAACCTTTCTCAGTGAAAAAAAACGAAAAGCCAAAAAAAAGCATTTTAAGGTAAGAGAGCAAAAACAAAAGTTATTTTTAATTATAACACAGTAAAATGACAACTAGGCTAAACACACGAAAAAAAACTAAATAATTAAGCAAGTCCAACCCACATTATAAAACAACTTCCATCACTGATGTTACTACTAAAGAATAAAACAAAAGTGAATATCTATAGTGCAAACAATGGGTCACTCTTCTCTCAACATTCAATGGATAAATGGGATCTTTTAAAAGTGAAGACTATATTTACTTGAACAACCAAAAAAAGTCACAAAACCCAAGGTACATCACACTTAACTGAATTTTCAAGTTTAATAAACATAAGCAAATTCATGAATTATAACTTAAATTGATTTTTTTATTTGCTAGTTTAGCTGCAGTCTGTTGGCTTTTGCTGGCTTTGACCTCATCATGACTTTTGTTTACACGGTTATCACTTGTTCTAGGACAATTAGTAAATCACTACTGGTTCACAATAGTGAATTCTCTCTATTAAATCTGTTAAAAGTAAAAAAGGAAAGAGTAGCCTACAAAGGTGATTTTTTGGAGGCTGTTGTTTGCTTGGTCGAGTTGAATTGCTATTTCCACAATTTTTAAATGAATCGGCTTGGTCTTTTATATTACATCACTTGCTCTCTAAAGAGTTCTAAAAACAAATAAGAAACTTGAATTTGGAAAGAATATTGCGAGGCACAAACAACTATCCCAGAGGTCACACGAAGATGCGAGAAGTGGAGGATGGGGTAAATGACAGCTCTTGGTATAACCCACAGTTACGACATATTATGTTTTGTGAAAAACGTATTGATTTTTCAGAATAATAAATTTATCCATAGATTACAGCATGTGCAAGCAAAGGCGAATACCAATTTTTGTTTTTGCCCCTTCTCGAATTCAGAATTTCATAGCTTCTCTCTTCAATTGTTCTATTGTGCATATATAGTTGCAACAAAACCACCCCTAAATTATACTTGAGATCCATAACACGTGGCCAACAAGTGGCACTAAAGCTAGAAACCTTTGGTGTTTATGTACAATATTCAGTTGCAACTTTCGAAATTTTGAAAAATTCCTTACCAGCAAAAGGTTTACATCAGCTTCTTTTAAATTAAGTTTCCTAGTTATTTGGATAATCTCGGCTCAAAAATAAACCCGAAAACTAAAATAACACACATTGAAGCATTATAGCATTCCCAATCCTTTTTAAATGAAGCTCAGAATAAATATTCAAATCGCTTACAATAAGGCCAGTAAGACAAATGCCGGAATGTCTCTGACCCTCTGAATAACTTTTTGAATTAGTTTAGTTTACAGCTCGTTATTAGTTAACAGCTGTCACTGTAACCATGGTATATAGAAATCAAATGAATAATGAACACATTGAATAGGGATATTTTTGTTTTGTTTTACATTTAAATATCACCTTCAAGTGTAATTAAAGAATTTTAGTGAAAGGGTTTCAATGATAGTATTGTAATTCTCATAATTTGCATTAACCCCATTCCAATATCTTTCATGGATTAGCCACAATTTCTGAAAATGGCCGATCCCATCACAGTTTCTGAGGATTATTTCATTAAAAACGGTAAGTTATACAGTTAATTTTTTAAATGTCAGAATAAAAGAAAACCTACTTTGTTCTTGAAAATAATTATTCTTTTTTTTCCCTGCTCATTACGTGAGGCTAAGAAATTTTTTTTTAACTGCATTTGTACTCTGATTTAACGATTAAGAGCTGAGTGGTGATAATAGTGGCTTCTTTGTGACGCAAAACACATTAAAACTCAAAATAATATCTTTAATTTTTAAGTTTGTTGAGACAATTGATAGTGTGGTTGAAAAATTTTCTGTCAATCTTTTCTTTGTGCAGGAATGATGAACGAAATATTTCCACCAAATGAGGGGTAGTTATGGGGGCTCAGATGGGAATATCTAATCATAATACATGTAAAAGATGAATAAAGGTAGTTGAAATCAGCTGCTAAACTTTTTGAGACCATATATTATGTTTTGGGAACTAATGAAGAACCCCCAATTGAGTAGTATTTTTTTTTTACTTTTAACTTTTAATTGTCCATTTTTTGTGATTGTTAAGCTATAAAAAAATTTATTCAGTTAATCTGAATAAATTGACCAGAGGGAGGGAGGGCCAGGGGTCAGTTCCTGTGATTTCTCATTGATAATTTTCGGGGCGAGGGAGGGGTAGCGGGCCATGGAGGACCAGGGGTCAGCTTCCACAAGTCTTAGGATAAAATATCGTTAATAAATTGATGTTTTACTTTGGGGGGGGGGGGGTCAGGCCATGAAGGGCAAGGGGTGGGTTGCCATAATTTTGGAATAAAATATCGCAATAAGTTTTTTTTTTGGGGGGGGGGTCTGGTCATGGAGAGAAAGCCAGGGGTCAGCTTGCTTGAGTTTTGGAGTAGAATATCTTTTATAAGTTTTTTGAGTTGGGGAGGGGGTTTTACTTATATGATCTGTGAAATATTTTCAAAACCCTTGCATAAGAACCTTATATGTCCCCTGGATATAACATACACCACTTGTCCCAGGGCTCTTTGGGTTTGTGTTCACACTGGAGTTTTTGTTAACTAATCTTTTGACTTATTTTAACAAAGTGGCTATCTAAAAAATTTGATAAAAATTCAATGGGATGGATTTGAGGTAAAGAAGGTAGGAGGGTTAGTTGCCCTCCTGGTCCCTTTTGATTTTTAAAAAGGGAACTAGAACTTCTGATTTCCAATAGGAAGAGCACACGACGAAGTTATACGATCATTCCTTCCATAAAAACCTTATATACCCTGGGTTCTGGGGGGCTGTGTAAACCCCTGAGTTTTTACTATATGATGTTGCGTCTATTCTGGACAAAATGAAAATCTCAAAAAGTTGATCAGACGCATTTGGGGAAAAGGCGGTTGGTTTGGGATGGGGGGGGGGCTAGTTTCCATCAAATTATTTTTGACTCTCAAAAAGGAAACTAAAAATTCAGATTTATAATCAAATGAGCCCCCTCCCAAATTTATACTACTATCTCTTCCATTAAAACCTTATGTCCAGGGGTCATAACTTACAACACTTGTCCGCAGGTTCTGGGGGGGGGGGCTGTTTTATCCTTTCAATTTTTGTTATATGATTTTTGGTCCATTCAAGACAACTACACTGATCCAGCAACTCGTTCTAGGTTATGAATTTCAGGCTTTAGTTTGTTCTATGTTAGTGAATTTTCTTGACTGTTTCTAATTTTCTTTTGCTTTATAAAAAGTGGATTTTTTAAAACGATTTGTGAAACAAAAAAGCTGTATATAGATCTGATTTTACGAATACATATGATGTTTGTATATTTACATTTTTACACCTAGCCTAGCCTAACTAAAAAGAAAAGGCTGTCATGTTTGCTTGGTAAGCTTTACTTTAGAAGTTTTTTTTGTGTCTGTTTCATTGAAATTTTGTTTTAGAAATTGAAGATGCTTTACTAGGTGACAGCGAGAAGCCCTTTCATTTTCCAAACCAACTTTTGTCACCAAAACGTGAAGATGTTCCTTTGGTCAATTTACCTATCATATCAGGACCATGTAAATTTGAATACGACACCCAGGAATCCAAATGTTCTAACAATGAGGGTATATCTGAAACATTGTCTTTTTGTTGATTGAAATGTATTGGATAATATTTCATTGGACCAAAATAGGACAAATTGACTTAATATTATGATGGAAATTTTCTTTCATTTTTTTCCAATGTGCAGGCGTTTGCCTAACCGTTTTTGCAGTCTTTTATGAACATTTTTAATTTTCGCTCGAAAGTGGTTGGGTAGGTTTTATTATCAAACAGTTCGTGGTAACGAACTGTAAATAAGGAGTGACCTGGCTCAATAGCAACCGAAACTCTGAAAAATTGAATTTTGATACCAATAAATTCATCAACAGAATTGCATTTTCATGCTGATTTCAAATATATAAGTTTCATTAAGTTTAGTTATACCAATCAATTGTTACGATCCTGAGAAAATTTTCCTTATTTGAGGAAAAGGGGAAACACCCTCTAAAAGTCAAAGAATTTTAATAATTATAAAACCACCATATTCAACGTATCAGAGAATCTTATTGTTGAGGTTTCAAGCTACTATCCGCAAAAATGTGGATTTTTTTTATTTTTTGCCTGAAGAAACATCACTTGTGCGTGTTTATTTGTTGTTTTTTTTTGTTTTTTATTTGTTGTTTTTTTGTTCGTTTGTTTTTTGTTTGATTGTATCGCCCCAGTGGTCCTAGAGTATCATGTAAGGTCATTCAAGCGAAAATTAAATGTTTTAGTGTCCTTTCCAAAAAGAATGGAGGGGGACTTGACCCCCTAGTTGCCCTAGAAATTAAACACTAGGGGAATTTTACAGAATTCTTATGTAATTTTTATTTTATATTTATTGCTTTCTCTTTTCCATCTCAATTTTACGCGCTGAGTTGTTAAGGGTAATAGCCTGGGTAAATTTTCACCGGGATTGAATTGTCTAAAGGATATATCCGTGATGAGGGTATTTCTCCGTGGAGGTGGTCCATATTTTTTGGGATTATTTAAAAAATGATTAGAAATTAAATAAAAAAAAGTTTTTCCAGCTGGAAGCAAGGAACAACATTAAGACTTAAACGAACTTAAATTATTGCGTTATGAAGGGGATTGCCGCCTCCTCAACACCTCGCTCTTTAGCCAAAGTTTTAATTTTGTCCCAATTCTTTAAGAAGGGCTTCTAAAACACTTACGTTCATTCAATTGGAACAAGAAGAAGCTTTTTTTCAAAAGTAGTAAAAACTTGAGTGTAAAGAGTGAGGTATTGAGGAGGAGGGAACACGTAACTAAAAAGAAAAGCTGTCCGATTTGCTTAGTAAGGTTTATTTTATTTCTATGTCTATTTAAATTTTGTTTTAGAAGTTGAAGATGCTTTACTAGGTGACAGCGAGAAGCCCTTTCATTTTCCAAACCATCTTTTGTCACCAAAACGTGAAGATGTTCCTTTGCTTAATTTACCTAGCATATCAGGACCATGTAAATTTGAATACGATACCCAGGAATCCAAATGTTCTAACAATTAGGGTATATCTGAAACATTGTCTCTTTGTTGATTGAAATGTATTGGATAATATTTCATTGGACCAAAATAGGACAAAGGGACTTAATATTATGATGGAAATTTTCTTTCATTTTTTTCCAATGTGCAGGCGTTTGCCTAACCGTTTTTGCAGTCTTTTATGAACATTTTTAATTTTCGCTCGAAAGTGGTTGGGTAGGTTTTATTATCAAACAGTTCGTGGTAACGAACTGTAAATAAGGAGTGACCTGGCTCAATAGCAACCGAAACTCTGAAAAATTGAATTTTGATACCAATAAATTCATCAACAGAATTGCATTTTCATGCTGATTTCAAATATATAAGTTTCATTAAGTTTAGTAATACCAATCAATTGTTACGATCCTGAGAAAATTTTCCTTATTTGAGGAAAAGGGGGAAACACCCTCTAAAAGTCAAAGAATTTTAATAATTATAAAACCATCAAATTCAACGTATCAGAGAATCTTATTGTTGTGGTTTCAAGCTACTATCCGCAAAAATGTGGATTTTTTTTTGCCTGAAGAAACATCACTGGTGCGTGTTTATTTGTTTATTTTTTTGTTTTTTATTTGTTGTTTTTTTGTTCGTTTGTTTTTTGTTTGATCGTATCGCCCCAGTGGTCCTAGAGTATCATGTAAGGTCATTCAAGCGAAAATTAAATGTTTTAGTGTCCTTTCCAAAAAGAATGGAGGGGGACTTGACCCCCTAGTTGCCCTAGAAATTAAACACTAGGGGATGATTAAAAAAATGATTAGAAATTAAATAAAAAAACTTTTTCTAGCTGGAAGCAAGGAACAACATTAAGACTTAAACGAACTTAAATTATTGCGTTATAACTTAGAAGTTGAAGTTATAACGTCATAACTTAGAAGTTGAAGATGCTTTACCAGGTGACAGCGAGAAGCCCTTTCATTTTTCAAACCAACTTTTGTCACCAAAACGTGAAGATGTTCCTTTGCTTAATTTACCTAGCATATCAGGACCATGTAAATTTGAATACGATACCCAGGAATCCAAATGTTCTAACAATTAGGGTATATCTGAAACATTGTCTCTTTGTTGATTAAAATGTATTGGATAATATTTCATTGGACCAAAATAGGACAAAGGGACTTAATATTATGATGGAAATTTTCTTTCATTTTTTTCCAATGTGCAGGCGTTTGCCTAACCGTTTTTGCAGTCTTTTATGAACTGTTGAGGTTTCAACAGTTGAGGTTTCAACAGTTGAGAACTGTTGAGGTTTCAACAGAACTGTTGTTATGAATTGTTGAGGTTTCAAGCTACTATCCGCAAAAATGTGGATTTTTTTTTTTCGCCTGAAGAAACATCACTGGTGCGTGTTTATTTGTTTATTTTTTTTGTTTTTTATTTGTTGTTTTTTTGTTCGTTTGTTTTTTGTTTGATCGTATCGCCCCAGTGGTCCTAGAGTATCATGTAAGGTCATTCAAGCGAAAATTAAATGTTTTAGTGTCCTTTCCAAAAAGAATGGAGGGGGACTTGACCCCCTAGTTGCCCTAGAAATTAAACACTAGGGGAATTTTACAGAATTCTTATGTAATTTTTATTTTATATTTATTGCTTTCTCTTTTCCGTCTCAATTTTACGCGCTGAGTTGTTAAGGGTAATAGCCTGGGTAAATTTTCACCGGGATTGAATTGTCTAAAGGATATATCCGTGATGAGGGTATTTCTCCGTGGAGGTGGTCCATATTTTTTGGGATTATTTAAAAAATGATTAGAAATTAAATAAAAAAAGTTTTTCCAGCTGGAAGCAAGGAACAACATTAAGACTTAAACGAACTTAAATTATTGCGTTATGAAGGGGATTGTCTCCTCCTCAACACCTCGCTCTTTAGCCAAAGTTTTAATTTTGTCCCAATTCTTTAAGAAGGGCTTCTAAAACACTATGTTCATTCAATTGGAACAATAAGAAGCTTTTTTTCAAAAGTAGTAAAAACTTGAGTGTAAAGAGTGAGGTATTGAGGAGGAGGGAACATGTAACTAAAAAGAAAAGCTGTCCGATTTGCTTAGTAAGGTTTATTTTATTTCTAAGTCTATTTAAATTTTGTTTTAGAAGTTGAAGATGCTTTACCAGGTGACAGCGAGAAGCCCTTTCATTTTTCAAACCGACTTTTGTCACCAAAACGTGAAGATGTTCCTTTGCTTAATTTACCTAGCATATCAGGACCATGTAAATTTGAATACGATACCCAGGAATCCAAATGTTCTAACAATGAAGGTATATCTGAAATATTGTCTCTTTGTTGATTGAAATGTATTGAATAATATTTCATTGGACCAAAATAGGACAAAGGGACTTAATATTATGATGGAAATTTTCTTTCATTTTTTTCCAATGTGCAGGCGTTTGCCTAGCCGTTTTTGCAGTATTTTATGAACATTTTTAATTTTCGCTCGAAAGTAGCTGGGTAGGTTTTATTATCAAACAGTTCGTGGTAACGAAATGTAAATAAGGAGTGACCTGGCTCAATAGCAACCGAAACTCTGAAAAATTGAATTTTGATACCAATAAATTCATCAACAGAATTGCATTTTCATGCTGATTTCAAATATATAAGTTTCATTAAGTTTAGTTATACCAATCAATTGTTACGATCCTGAGAAAATTTTCCTTATTTGAGGAAAAGGGGGAAACACCCTCTAAAAGTCAAAGAATTTTAATAATTATAAAACCATCATATTCAACGTATCAGAGAATCTTATTGTTGAGGTTTCAAGCTACTATCCGCAAAAATGTGGAATTTTTAATTTTTTGCCTGAAGAAACATCACTTGTGCGTGTTTATTTGTTTAATTTTTTTTGTTTTTTATTTTTTGTTTTTTTGTTCGTTTGTTTTTTGTTTGATCGTATCGCCCCAGTGGTCCTAGAGTATCATGTAAGGTCATTCAAGCGAAAATTAAATGTTTTAGTGTCCTTTCCAAAAAGACTGGAGGGGGACTAGACCCGCTAGTTGCCCTAGATATTAAACACTAGGGGAATTTTGCAGAATTCTTATGTAATTTTTATTTTATATTTATTGCTTTCTCTTTTCCGTCTCAATTTTACGCGCTGAGTTGTTAAGGGTAATAGCCTGGGTAAATTTTCACCGGGATTGAATTGTCTAAAGGATATATCTGTGATGAGGGTATTTCTCCGTGGAGGTGGTCCATATTTTTTGGGATTATTTAAAAAATGATTAGAAATTAAATAAAAAAAAGTTTTTCCAGCTGGAAGCAAGGAACAACATTAAGACTTAAACGAACTTAAATTATTGCGTTATGAAGGGGATTGCCTCCTCCTCAACACCTCGCTCTTTAGCCAAAGTTTTAATTTTGTCCCAATTCTTTAAGAAGGGCTTCTAAAACACAATGTTCATTCAATTGGAACAAGAAGAAGCTTTTTTCAAAAGTACTAAAAACTTGAATGTAAAGAGTGAGGTATTGAGGAGGAGGGAACACGTAACTAAAAAGAAAAGCTGTCAGATTTGCTTAGTAAGCTTTATTTTAAATTTTTCTATGTCTATTTAAATTTTGTTTTAGAAGTTGAAGATGCTTTACCAGGTGACAGTGAGAAGTCCTTTTATTTCCCAAATCATCTTTTGTCACCAAAACAGGAAAATGTTCCTTTGCTTAATTTACCTAGTATTTCAGGACCATGTAAATTTGATTACGACACCTGGGAACCCAGATGTTCTAACAATGAAGATATATCTGAAACATTGTGTTTTTGTTGAGCGAGTTGTTGAAGAGTCAACCCCTTCATATACGTAATAAATTTGTTCGTTTCAAATTTTAATGTTGCTCCTTTCTTCCAGTTAAAAAAACTTGTTTTTTTAATATAAATTTAGAAATAAGTCTGTCTATTATATTGATTTCAAGTTGAATTTGAATTAAGCAGAAAATTGGCTGTTAATATCTGAACTCCCTAGAAGCTAGACTGAACTGCCTACCAAAGGCAACGCTATAGCGTTGCCTATAGTATAGGCCATACGGCTCCAATGTTGTTTTACTTTATTTTTTTTCAGAGGCACTTCATATGGAAGGGGTCGTCGTATAAACTTCAAAGGGGACTCATTGGATTGGAAATCGAGAGTTCTAGTGCCCTTTTTAAGGGTCAAAAGTGATTGGAAGGCAACTAACACCCACGCCCACCATTTCCCCAAACACATCCAATCAAAATTTGATGGATCACCAATCAAAATGAGATAGCTGTCTTGTTCTACGTAGTTGATTTCCAGATATAATTAATGTTTTTGAGGAGGACACTCCCCCCTCAGCCCTAAGGGCACGGGTTGTAATTTGTGCCCTGGGGACATGAAAGGTTTTTATAGAAAGCTTTTCCGTTGAAACTTCAAAAAGGACTCATTAGATTAAAAATTCAACGGGGTAGTGCCCTTTTTAATAGTCGAAAGTGGTTGGAGGGCAACTAAACCCCTTCTCATACCCACCTTTTCGCCAAACACATCCAATCAAAATTTTGAAATACCAATTTTATTCAACGTAGTTGAAAATTTGAGAAATTAAAATTTGAGAAAATTTGAGAAATCTCTGCTCTGGAAAATTTTCCTATGAATCACCGCTTCTTGGGTCGGTTTGTGGATGATGTTATTTCTGTGTGGGAGCATGGAGGAGGGTCACTTAACTCCTTCCTAACTCATCTAAACACTTTGGACTCTTACCTTCAATTCACGTTAGAACTAGAACATAACCACAAACTTCCTTTTCTAGATGTTTTAATTTTCAATAAGTCTCCTGGCCTTGAATTTTCTATTTCTAGAAAGCCTACGCATAACGATAGGTATTTTCATTTTTCCTCCAACCACTCTCCCTGCATAAAAAGAGGAGTTGTTATTTCTTTAGTTGACCGTGTAATAAGAATATACTCAGAGCCTCACATAGACTCAGAATTGAACTATATTAAGGACATTTTATTTTGCAATGGATACCCTATAAAATTACTTGAGATTATTGTAGACAAAAGACAAAAACAGGCAGAAAAGAATGCATCAAATCCACAAACCCCAACAGATACTGTCCCATTGGTGGATGATAAGAAACTTTTCACTGTTCTACCCTATATTCCAAAATTGAGTGACAAATTGGGGGAGAGGTTATCTGAACATAAGTCCTCAATCGATAAGGCCATGAGGTTACGCCAAAGGCCTGAGGTTTTTGATTCCGCCTTGGCGCAACATGTGTACGAGAGTCCACACCATTTCATTTTGTTTGACGAAACCTCCATTGTTGCCCCCGTTAAAGGTCTCACGCAGGTTTTCAGGGAGGTAGTTGAAATAAAAAAGCACATTCACCAAAAGGTAGCTCTCAATAGGGACACTGGAGAAATTTTATAAGTCCCATTTATGACAAAATTATTAATTCTGATCGTTTTTACATACATCCACAAAGTTATATTGTACAATCGAATAGAGTCTCCGATAACAGTCAAACTGGAAAGTGATCAGCCTTTAACAGTGCTTTACGCAAAATGAAATTCTGAAATGCCATTTAGACTTGTGTTTTTTATTCAGTTACCCTTTCACTGTTACTAGGAAAGGGTCGTCCAATTTTAGTTTGGTGTTTTTATTTTAAGGTTTGGTTTTTATATTTTTATCAGTTTTATTCTGCACTGAGGACGGTCAAGCGGAGATCTTGACCGACATATTTGCATAGTTTTTCAATTTTTTCACTGGCTGTTAATTGTCCTCGTTTTCTTCATTTCTTCACGATTTTTTGTTTTATAATTTCACCATGTGGGAGAGAAAAGGGTTTGAAAATAAAATTAAAACATATCGAAACATACACTGTTTTTTCTGTAAACTTGTAAAACAAATTGAAAGCTTTATTTTTTGTTTTCGGTTTATTAATTTTTGATAGTTTGTTTTATTTGACTTTTTTTACTCTGTAGGTTTTTAAAACATATTGAAAGATGTGTTTTTGTTTTTGTTTTTCTAAGTTTAGATTTTTTGTTTTATTTTATTTTTTTGCTGTTATTTAACTTTATAGAGTTTTAAATTCTAGGTCACTTTTCACCACACGTGTCTGGGATACACTTACAGGGGAATACGTCATTAGTTATTTCAAAAAATCCATCTACGAGTGGTTTCTCAAATGCTTGTGCATCAGAATCTGAAGGAAAAAACTTAAAAAATCAGAAAACTGGTTTGAAAAGTTGCCTACAAAGTAAAAAGTATAGAAAATTGGAAAGAAATCAAAGAATTCATAAAGAGAAAAAAACATATAATTGTGAGGTATGTGATAAGATATTTTTTCAACTTGAAAATTTGAAAACACATCAAAGAATTCATACGGGTGAAAAACCATTTAAGTGTAATGTTTGCGACAAAACCTTTTCTCATTCATCATGTTTGAACCTGCACCAAAGAGTGCATACAGGTGAGAAGCTGTTTAAATGTGACCTATGTGACAAGATGTTTTCTCGCGCTGCAAATTTGAACTACCATAAAAGAATTCATACGGGTGAGAAGCCATTTAAGTGTGATGTTTGTGACAAAACCTTTTCTCATTCATCAAATTTTCACCGGCACAAAATAGTGCATACAGGTGAGAAGCCATTTAAGTGTGATGTATGTGACAAGACCTTTTCTCGACTTGAGCATTTGAAAACACATAAAAGAATGCATACGGGTGAGAAACCGTTTAAATGTGATGAATGTGACAGGACCTTTTCTCTCGCACAAAATTTGAACATTCATATAAGATTGCATACTGGTGAGAAACCGTTTAAATGCGATGAATGTGACAAGACCTTTTCTCTTGCACAAAATTTGAACACTCATAAAAGATTGCATTCTGGTGAAAAACCGTTTAAGTGTGATGTGTGTGACCAAACCTTTTCTCGAGCATCAAGTTTGAACACCCATAAAAGAGTGCATACGGGTGAGAAACCGTTTAAGTGTGATGTTTGTGACCAAAACTTTTCTCAAGCATCACATTTGAACACCCATCAAAGAGTGCACACGGGTGAGAAGTCGTTTAAGTGTGATGTATGTGACAAGACCTTTTCTCGACCTGAGCATTTGAAAACACATAAAAGAATGCATACGGGTGAGAAACCGTTTAAATGTGATGAATGTGACACGACCTTTTTTCTCGCACAAAATTTGAACACTCATAAAAGATTGCATACTGGTGAAAAACCGTTTAAGTGTGATGTGTGTGACCAAACCTTTTCTCAAGCAGGACATTTGAACAAGCATCAAAGAGTGCATACAATTATTTATGAAAGCAAGAAAAGTGAAAACATCTCAAACGTTCTTGTTTTTAGTTAAGCGCAAATTGTGTTCTGGTTTTGAGAAGGCATGGGGTTATCAGCCCTACTCATGTTAATCTTTGCTTATTTTGAGTTTGACTTGGCTATTTATTGTAATGTTTGTTCCTTTTGAGTTTAATTTATTTATTAATGGTGATTTATGTTTTTTTTACGCTTGGAAGATTATTTTTATCTATTTCTGCTCATTGTTTGCTTAATGGAGCTCTTTACTTTTCTTTGAAAAACTTGTTTTGTGGAAAAAGTTTTTTAAATTAGTTTCTGTTCGTTTTTTATTGATAGTCTTTTTCATGGAAAAAATAATATTTTATATCTTTTAAATATTCTCAGTTTTTTTCTATACGAAGCCAAAGTATGGGCTGCACTTTACTAAAAAAAATTATCGTTGATTTTTCGTTTTTTAAAGATAGTTTAATATTTGTTCGTTTTTTATTGATATAAATTTTTTCATGGAAAAAATAATATTTTATACCTATTAATTCTGCTCAATTTTTTTTTTTAAGCAGCCATAGTATTGGTCGCGCTTTGCTAAAAAAAAAGACTTTGGATTGTCAGTTTAATTGACATATTCTGATTTTAGGTATATTCCTTCAAGTTTTGATAATTTTTTATTTCTGAAAGTAAGAAAAGTGAAAACATTTCAAATGTATTTGGTTTTTAGTAAAGCACAAATTATGTTCTGGTCTTGGGAAGCCATGGGGGTTGTCAGTTGCCAAAGTTTTCCCCCGCGGAAAATTCTCCCCCGGTAATTAATCCCCTCCCCGTGGAAAATAAGGCTTTCTAAATTTAAGAATTTTATTGAGTTTGATTTTATTTTATTTCTGCAGGGGGGTGGAATTTTGGTACTTGTGAATTATGCACCAATCATACAAATTTACCGCTGTTTAAAACTCGAGACCACCTTTTTCTTCATTAGTTTTTTTTTTAGCTTAGTGCGAGACAACACAAAGAAAAGTGACAGAATATATGGCAAACATATAATTTGGGCTATATGTGCACATAAGGGGGGGGGGGTAAAGTATTTGGGCAGTTTGAAGTCACAAAACAATGTTTTCTTGGTATGGCCACTAAAAAATTTCAGAAGAATAGCAAGGTGTCTGGAAAATTTGTTTACTAAAAAAAAAAAATCACAGTAAATGTAATGTTTCTAAGTGTTTTTGCAAGTGTTAAGTGCTTTTTTTTCAATGACCATTTGCCAAGTATTAAGTACTATTATTATGTTGATGTTTTGTTTCATTTATGTGTTTTATGATGATCGCTGATCAAAGTATGTTATTGTGTCTTTCATTTTTGTTATTTTACTATATTCATGGCCGTATATTTGGCTTTAAAATATACTTCTCTATCTATCTATTTAATATGCAGAATACTTGCACCAAACACATTTTGCATGCAGACCAGCTATACTTGCCCCCCCCCCCCCCAATATGGAAATCTATAGCCCAAGTTAATTTCTAAAGCAACGAACAAACTAACGTAAAAACTGGTATGTTCTCGAATTTACACATCGTAAACTTGAGTGAGTGGCGCATAATACACAAGTACCAAAATTTCTTCCCCCCCCCTACGGTGATAAAAAAAAACTCAAACAAAATTCTCAAATTTTGAAAGCCTTATTTTCCCCGGGGGGGGGGTATTTTCCAGGGAGGTAAACGCCTATAACCGGGGTTATCAGTCCTGGTCGGTTTAATTTTTTTTCTTTTTTTGTTTGAATCGGGTATTTATTTTAATTTCTGTTCCTATTGTGTTTATTTTATTTATTGATGGTAATTTGTGGTAGTTTTACACTTGAAAGATGGTGTTACTTTATTTTTGCTCATTGTTTGCTGAATGGAGCTCTTTACTTTTCTTTGAAAAATATGTTTTTAGTGGACAGAGTTTTTTAAATTAATTTCTGTTCTTTTTTATATTGACATAGTCTTTTTCATGGAAAAAATAATATGTTATATCTTTTCAGTGGTCTTCTACAAGAATCCATAGTATGGGTTGCTATTTTTAGGTTGGAGAAACTTTTTCAACAATTTTTGATCTTGACAAAAACAGTATTTTTTCATTTAAATTTATAGCTTCTGAAATTGACCTGAAAAATAAAACTTAATATCATAACTTAAAAATAAAAACTTAACATACTCTTTGACTACTTGGATACGCTTGCACTACTTTTATTTATTTAAATTGTAAGAGCCGAAATAGTAATAGCAGTATCCACAAACGTTTCAACTTGAGTTCCTAGTTGTTCTAGATATAATGATGAGGTTTCTTATTTGCAACTATAAAAAAAAAGCCTTTTGATTTAGTTTGTAGCAAAAATTATTTTTAAAACAAAATGGGCCAATTACAAATGCACTTATTGCCATTAGCCATTTTTGAGTATTTTCTGATTCATCCTTTGCGCTTAGTATCTTGTGATTTAATTTAACAGCTTGCCCCCTAATATTCTCTAAAAGTTTCTACTTAACTTACGTAGTAAGCTAAGTATTTATGTAATCGATACATGTATTTGATACTGTTACTGATGTATTTAATGTACCCCCTTTTTACAACCTCGATGTACATTATGATTTTGTTATGCATGCCATGAAAGTTTCAACTTCATACCCCTAACTGTTCTTGAATACTGCAGAAATGCCGTTTTGACAACATCAAAGCACATATTATCATCTGGTTTAGTTCAAAATTCCTCTCAGCACGCCTTGGAAGTTTCAACTTAGTACTCCTATTCGTTCTCTATCAAACAGTTCGTGGTAACGAACTGTAAGTAAGGAGCGACCCGGCTCAATGGTAACCGAAACTCTAGAAAACGGGTTTTTGATACCAATAGATATATCAAAAGAATCAAATTTTAATGCTGATTTCAAATATATAACTTTCATCAAGTTTAGTGCTACCCATCAAAAGTTACGCGCCTGAGAAAATTTGGCTGATTTTCAAAAAAAGGAGGAAAGACCCCCTAAAAGTTATAGAACCTTAATGAAAATCACACCATCATATTCAGCGTATCAGAGAACCCTACTGTAGAGGTTTCAAGCTCCTATCTACAAAAATGTTGAATTTTCCATTTTTTGCCAGAATAAAGATCAGGGTTGCGTGTTTATTTGTTTGTTTTTTTTTTTTTTTTTTCCCAGGGGTGTTAGTATAGACCCAGTGGTCATTTAAAATCGTGGGAGGGCTCACTTGAACTGAAATTAAAATTTATATTGCCCTTTTTAAGTTACCAAAAAAAATGGAGGGCAACAAGGCCCCCTCCCACGCTCATTTTTTCCCAAAGTAACCTGATCAAAATTTTGAGATAGCCATTTTGTTCAGCATGGTCGAAAATATGATAAAATATGACTTTTAGGATGACTTGATCACCCAAAGTCCCCAGGGGGAGGGCTGAAAGTTATGAACTTTACTCAATGTTAACATATAGTATTGGTTATTGGGAAGTATACAGACTTTTTCAGAGTAGATTTTTTCTTGTAGTTGTGGGAAGGATAGGGTCGGGGGCTATATGTAAGGATCTTTCCATGAAGGAAGTTTTCATGGGGGAAGGGAAATTGCCCTGAAGGGGGCGCCGGACTTGCCAGCCTTATTTATTGGGTATTGGGACGTATACAACCATTTTCAGGAAGGATTTTTTCTGGAGGGGGGGGGGCTAGAGGCGGGGATTACTCTGGAGAATCTGTCCGTGGAGGATGTGTCTTTGGGGTACGGGACATTTCGATGAAGGGGGCGCCGGATTTCCAAGCATTATTTAAAAAACGATCAGAAGTTAAATAAAAAAAACAAGTTTTTTCAACTGAAATGTAAGAAGGAATATTAGAACTTAAAACGAACAGAAATTATAACGTATGTAAGGGGGTTCTCCCCAAGTCAATACCTCGCTCTTTACGCTACTGTTTTTTTTTGTGCTTTCAAAAGAGATATCTTTTCTAATTAAACGGCGTTTGTTTTTATGGGGTTTTTTAATAAAAATTTTTTTAAATTTTATCGTAATGAGCGTGGTATTGACTATGGGCAGAACCCCTTCATATAAGTAATAACATATACGTAATAAAAAAAAACAATAAAAAAACAAGCGATACGGCTCAATAGTAATCGAAACTTTTAAAAACGAAATTTTGATGTCAATAAATGTATAAAAAGAATGTGTTTATAATTCTGATCCTAAATATATAAATTTTATTAAGTTTAGTATTACTCATCAAAGGCTAAGAGCCTGAGAAAATTTACCTGATTTTTTAAAGAGGGGGGAAACATCCTATACAAGGAAAAAAATTTTAATGAAACTCGCACCGTTAGGTTAAGCGCATCAGAAAACCCTATGACGTAGCTTTCAAGCTCATATCTGCAAAAATCTTCAACTTTTTATTTTTTGCCATAAGAAAAACATACGAATATAGAAGTAAGTTACGTAAGTTAATTTGTTAAGAAATCCATTAATCAAAAGAAAAGTAAAATTTTTATGCAAATAAGAGCTGCGTTAACTAAAAAACGATCAGAAATTAAATAAAAAAACACAAGTTTTTTAAACTGAAAGTAAGGAGCGACATTAAAACTTAAAACGAACAGAAATTATTCCGTATATGAAAGGGCTGTCCCCTCCTCAACGCCTCGCTCTTTACGCTAAAGTTTTTTATTGTTTTAAAAAATAGAGTTGTGAGAAAGTCAAACTTTTTATTGTTTTAGAAAATAAAGTTGTGAGACAGAGTCAAACTTTAGCGTAAAGAGCGAGGCGTTGAGGAGGGGACAGCCCCTTTCATATACGGAATAATTTCTGTTCGTTTTAAGTTTTAATGTCGCTCCTTACTTTCAGTTTAAAAAACTTGTTTTTTTTATTTAATATAAAGTAAGAGGTGTATTTCGTGACCAGGATGCATGCATTGTCTTTTGAGTTGCATGAACATCCCTCAACTTCCTAACCTTCAACTTAATAACTTCAACCTAATACCCTTTCACTCTTGAGATATCGAAAATGCGTCCTTTTAATAACCTGAATGCAGGTCTTTCATTGAATTTATTTCAGCATCCTTCTCAACACTCCTTGAAAGTTTTAACATGGTAACCTTAGCTGTTCTTCAGTACTCAAAGCAGGGCCATCACGTATGGGGGAGGGAGGGGGACGCCCTCAAATATTTTTGTCACTCGGTAAAAAAAAAGAAGTCGGTAAAATCGTGGGGCTTTGTGCCAGGATTTTTCCGACGTCACTAAAATTCTTTGTTCGGTTCAATAAAAACCACGGAAATACTGATGTGTCATCTACAGACATTTCAAACTTGATTGGTAAATGCTGCATTTTTACGGACTCCTGCCGTGATTTTATCGATGGCGCCACAATTTTCCTTTTCACTGATTAACAGTATTAAAAAAGTGGCCATAATCTAAATGATATGTAATATAATATTAAATGATATGTACCAAATGCTGCGGTTTTACCGACTCGTACAGTGATTTTACGCATTTTATTCGAAACGGACATTATGCTAATTTTTTACAAAAACAGTAAGTAAAAATGGCCAGCCAGTCGGTAAAACTTCTTGCTCCCCCCAAACATTTTGGCTAGTAATGAGCATGCCTGAAAGTACGCCTTTTTGACAATTTGTTTTAACGTGATGTCTTTTGAATTACTTTTCTACCATCCTAAACGTGCCCTGGAAGTTTCAACGCCATACCGTCAAACGCCCGTGAGATATCACAGATACTCCCTTATGTCAACCAGGGTACACATAGAATCTCTTGGTTTAGTTCAATATCCTCCTCAACTTGCCCTAGATTTCAGCTTGATACCCTAAGCCGTCCCTGAAATTTTGTAGCTAAGCCTTTTTGACAACTCATTTGAACATCTTGTCCTTCGATTTAGTTTTATGTCCCCCTGTGCATTCCTTGCAAGTTGTAACTTATTAAATGTAACTGTTCCTGAAATCTAGCCAATTATTTCCCTCAATACCTCCTCTTCTATTGCCTGTCCTATACCCCCCTGAAATGTTAGTTACTACTTTAAAAATACTGGGTTGTTACCTTCTCTAACGATTTAAAATGGGATTATCATATTAACCATATTTTTAAACGTGTAAATACCACATTTTCCCTAGGGAACTAGAGACATAAAGGGTAATGTCCTTTATTTTTTTTTTTTTTGTCGGAAAGCCAATCGAGTCATCCTCAAAGAAAGGAGAAAAAAAACTTTGCATTTTTTCAACAATGCCCTCCTTAACCTCTAGACAAATCCCATTTTCCCTTGTCAATTTTCCCCTGCGACCTTACCTTCCTCGGTCTGTTTCAACAAAAATCCTCCTTCTTACCCTCAATCAAATTGTCTGCTGAAAGATATAGAAGAACCTTTGTCCCAAGTGTAGTAAACAGATTAAATAAGTGAGTCACCCTTTTTTTTATCTTGCAATTGCTTATTATTTATTTGCAAATTTTTAGCCTCTGTTTTAGTTAGTTCTTTTTACTAAATTGTGTTTTGTAGGTTTTAGTCACAAGATTAAATTGTCCTTGTTTTTTTTTTCAGTTTATCCCTTTTTAATTCTGCGAGTTTTCACATTTTATAACCTTTTCGAAATTTTGATAAATTTTTTTCTGACTTATATTTGCTTTTTTTTTGTATGTGCCTTTTGACTGTAAGGTGTTGATTTGACCCGCCTGGGCTTCTAATAGCAATTTTTCAGAAATAAAATATAATATCATAGGTAAATCCTCTGCATTCACATAGTTTCTTTTAGTTTAGGACCAGAGAATGCTACCCCCCAAACATTCCCCGAGGGCTTTTCCTTAATACCATGCAAATGCTATATGTGCTACATACGCAATATATAAACAATGGGGAATTTGTTTAGTCTACAGCTCTTGTCCCTGAGGTTTTAAAGTCTTTCCGGCCCTTAATGTATAGCTACGGGATCTCTCAATTATTTTGAACAAAATGGCAATTTAAGAATTTTTTTGAATATTTTTGCTAGAAAAATGCACCTTGTTCATTTTCGCGTTCAACTGGTGTCTATCTCAAATCAAGTTATCGGGAATATTGTAAATATGATTCGCCACAAAATTATGATTGCCATTCCTAGGGATTTACCACTAGTTCCAGTGATTGCCTACAGAAAAAATCACCAAATTAGCATATAAATCACTAGATTATTGAAGAAAATCACTAAATAAACCAAAAAATCACTTAATTATAATGATTTTTATTTGAACAGGCAGTAATCTTACACAGCATATTTAAAAGCTTAACACATGGAAATATTTTGAACTGAATTTGCTTTGAACAGCCTTTGGTTTGTTTTTCGTCTACTTTATTGGATTCAAGTATATTGAAAATCAAAAGATGCAATGGTCTCTTTCTTATCAGTAGCCAGGATATAGCCCCAGTAGTGAATTTATTGTATAGTCTAGGAAGAAAAAAAGACCATAGCCTACCATTGGATATCTCGGTATTTATTTAGCCTTGTGACACCTGATAAGGAGACATGTTAAGAAAACAATTCTTACTTTAAAATATGTATAATGATCCTAGTTCTTATATTATCCAAGGGGAGAACCTTTATCATCAAGTCTTTCCTCTAAAAATCCTCAAAAGTGAAAAAGTTTCCAAATATCACCACGTTTTTAATTCAATGCTTAAGTCTTTTGAAATTGCCGCTGTAAACTGCTGCCAAATAAGTTGTTTTATAGATAGCATTTAGCATGTGTTTAGCACGTGTGTCAAAAAACATGTTTAAAGAAAAAGTAGTGGTAAATTGAAATTATAGAAATTCCGTGCATCTTTTGTAACCTGACCAAACCTAACCTAACCACTGCTATTAATATTTTGTATTTACGCCACTGCTATTCGCCCTTCGCCACTGCTATTTGCCCTTCGCCACTGCTCTTAACCCTAGAAGGGTAGGCTTTCGTAAATTTTACGACGCAAAAACACTTTTTCGCGGTTGCCATGGAAACGGATGCATTGCGCGAACCGACCTCCCCGATATGCTAATATTATGACTAGCCTGTTCATGTGCTGTCATCAAGGTTTTATTATCTGAACCAGTTGGGGAGATATTTGGGGTCAAAAGCTTACCATCTACGTAGCTTTCTCACCTATTTCAGGAAAAGGGATTTTTTGATCAAAACTTGGTATTTAGTAAGCTTCTTCGGACAATGAGGTTAGATCAGTTATTTAACGTTGTTGACAAGCTTCGTAGCAAATTTCGTGAGGAAATAGCACATGAAAATGCTGAATTTGGCTATTTTCTGATTTAACAAATGAGCAGCAAAAATTTTTCACACTGACAAATAGAAATGTCACGACTGACAACTTTTTTACATCGATTCCGTTTGCAGCAGAACTACTGAAAGAACCGTATCAACTGACTACAGTTGGTACAGTACGAAAAAACAAGAGACAAATTCCGGAAGAGCTGCTTGTAAGCAAAGGGAGAATTACAGGATCCTCAATGTTCTGTTTCGATCTGGAGCTGGCTCTAGTGTCTTATCTTCCTAAGCCATCAAAAATGGTTCTGCTTCTTTCAACTTGCCATGAGGGTACCAGTATCACGTATCCAAGCAAGAAGCCTGAGATCATTGAGTACTACAATAACACCAAAGGCAGTGTAGACACATTTGACCAAATGTGTAGTTCAATTTCAACGGCTTGGAAGACAAACAGGTGGCCCATGTGCATTTTTTATGGGTTGATAAAAATCGCGTGTATTAACAGTTATGTCATCTACTCCTTCAATATTTCCAAATCTGGTGGAAGACCACTTTCACGAAAGGATTTCATGAATGTTCTATTCAAAGAGTTGACCCACCCGCATATGACCACTCGCTTAGAAACCCCCACTTTGCAGCGCTCGATCAGACTCGATATCAGTCAAACAATGGAGGTGACAGGTGAAATACGTTCAGGAACGTCTGTGGAAGGGAGAAGAACGACCTTCAGCCTCTGCCCAGCGCGCATTCGCCGAATGACTACCAATTTTTGCACCCACTGCAAAAAACCGTTCTGCGGTGAACACCATACGAAGTCATGCATACCATGTGAATCCAAGAAATGAAAGTAACCTTTTGCGCTGGGTAGAGTATTATCTGAAGATCTGTTTTCGATAATTCCCGCTTACTTTTAAAATATACTTAAGTGATGAGTTTTAAAATTCAATGTTTCTGCAAGTAGTAATTTTTACGAAAGATTATCATCTACCTAACTTTTTGGGAAGCTTACCTTTCTAGGGTTAAAATAAAAATATTAAAAAGACCGGCATGAACACTATCTATAAAAGAACTTATTAGGCGGCAATTTAAAGCGGCAATTTAAAAAGACTTAAACATTGAATTAAAAACGTGGAGATATTTGGAAACTTTTTCTCTTTTGAGGATTTTTAGAGGAAAGACTTGATGATAAAGGTTCTCCACTTGGATAATATAAGAACTAGGATCATTATATATATTTTAAAGTAAGAATTGTTTTCTTAACATGTCTCCTTGTCAGGTGTCACAAGGCTAAACAAATATTGATATCTCTTTCTAAACATACAAATCAACAGTTGTGGTTGTATATCAGCCCCTGGTCCAACCAAGGTCAGATGTCTCTGAACTAAACTGTACTACAAATGACTACAGTTTTGTAGGAGTGCAATATTTGGTAATTTTTTTGCAGTGCTTAGGTCTATTATTTTCTTACAAATAAAGTGAACACACCACTTGATGCCTTTTTTATGCTCTTTACAAATATAATAAGTGCTTCAGTAAATATTTACCAAATAATATTATTGACTTATAAATAAAGTAAATATACCTCTTGATGCCTTTTTTTTATGCTCTTTCCAAATATAATACTCATTTTTGTCAGAAATGAATTTTACCCCCACCCCTAGCCTATCTACTAATTCAGGGTATATATTTACACGTTAGGGGGGTGGATTTAAAGCTTAAATTTACCTCTCATTTACACCAAAAATAAAATTTACCCCCCCCCTCTAATGTGCAAATATATACCCTGAATTGGTATATATAGGGTTGGTGATAAAATTCATTTTCAACAAAAATGATTATTATATTTGGAAGAAGCATAAAAGAAGGCATCAAGTGGTATATTCACTTTATTTGTAAGTTAATATTATGATTTGGTAAATATTTACCATTGCTTCCATGGAAAATTCAAATTTAAGCCCTTTTTGAGCTCTCGAAAATGACCAAAATAGTTCTAGTTTTTGGGTGTAAAAGGGCCTAAAACATCTGGTTTAAACTTACTGTTTCATTATAAATCTATTTTTTAATTTTATATAATCCACAAGCCCTGATATCCACTATTAAGTTGGATAAATGAAAGTTCAATAAGTAAATTTTGCAATATTATGCTATTTTCTTCTTCATTGAAGCCAAATGTTCAAGAATGCATTTTGAGAAAATATCAAAAATATTAAAGCCAATGAAAGAAGGTTTAGCCATGGAAAAGTGGTACAGCCGCCTTCACTGTTTTTGTTGTTTTCTTGACATAGCATTAACATGGGGATTAGCCCCTCTTGTCAAAACTCCCTTGTTTCTGTTCTGCCAGTTGATTTTGGATTTTTTCCACCATAAAAAAGTGAACTTCATTGCAGGAAGAAAGCCAAACAAATCATCTTATGACTGGCATTTTTGACCTAGAATGTCTTTATCATAATGGACATTTAAATTGCAGCTATTCTTGACTTGGAAACAAAAGAATGCTTTTGTCTTTATAGCCAAATTGTTCAAAATAGACTGAAGGTCAAATAACAATAATTCCAGGTTTGCAAATGCCACCCCCCCCCCCAGCTTTTTGGGGTAAGGGCTATAAGTTAGGGTAACTGCTCACTTTTATTATATAAGCTATTATGGGCATCTAAAATCAAAATCCACAATTTATTGGCAGAACAGAAACAAGGGAGTTTCAAAAAGAGGGGCTAATCCCCCATGTTAATGCCATCTCAAGAAAGCAACAAAAACAGAAAAGAAGGCTGTACAACTTTTCTGTGGCTAAACCTTCTTCTGCTGGCTTTAATATTTTTGATAGCATAGAAAAGGCATTGAATGGTATGTCCAATTTATTTGTAAGTCAATAATATGAACTGCAAAAATTACCCAATATTTGAAGCTAAAATAAAGACTATTAAAAATAATAAAGACTATTTATACCAAAATAAAGACTATTTGGCTTACTGCTAAAGAAAGACTATTAAAAATAACAATAGGCTAATACTTCTTATGTAATCTAGGACTAAATTACTAGACCTTTGAGTGGTAAAATTCTATCCAAGGGGCTTTTGTCTGTCTTAGAAAGTAGGCTTAATTGTTTTAGGTTGGCCAGATGAAATTATCAGGAATGGATCTAGAGCCTCAATGACCTCAAGGAAGTTATTTTGTAAGTTCAGAAATAAGTAAATATTTAGCTTTTTGTATTATTGACTTATGAATAAAGCAAATATAACACTCAATGCCTTTTTTTATCCTCTTTACAAATATGATAATTGCTTCTCTTGCAAATTCAAATTTAAGCCTTTTTTTAACCCTTGAAATTGGACCAAAAATTTCTACTTTTGGGTATAAACAAGGCTTAAACCTTGGATTTCAAACATACTATTTGATTGCAAATCTATTTTTTAAGGTTATATAATTCAAAAGCTTTAATCTATCCTGATTAAGTTGAATAAAATATTCAAAACAATTTCTCCATTTTTCTATCTGCCATGTTTCTTCTTGTTGTTTTGATATTTTCCCACAAATAGGCAAAATGGCAGTTTTTATACAGCCTAACAGAACAAGAAGAAAACATGGCAGATTTTTTTATTTTTTTAGCTAACTTAATCTTGGAAATAGTGAGTTTTAAAAAAACACTATAAACTATTTTTATAAAAATACAAACAAATATAGAATGACATTATCATTTTCAAGGGTCCTAAAAGGGCTTAAAATTGATTTGCAAGAAATGCAATTATTATATTCAGAAAGAGCAAAAAAATGACATCTGGTAGTATGTTCAATTTCTTTGTTGGTCAGTGATATGAACAACAAAATATTTACCAAGAAATGTCTTGTAGGCTTGTGGATCTAGAGCCTCAATGACCCCTAGGAAGGTATTTTGAAGTTGTGGAATATGGAACAGATCATGAGGGGCTTGTTTAGTGGAAAAAGAATTTATTTCTCCATTTGCGAATAAAAAATTAAGAAAACCAACGCCTAAATTTAAATTTGATAGCCTACTGTTTTTTTTTCATCATTTGTGTTAAGCAATTCTATGAAACTAATAAACAAGTTTTACAAAGCATGCTGTTTGCTACACTTAGGTGTTGTCCAATATAAGTAAAATTTAACTGAACTGTAGGGATAAAAAGCAAAAAGGTAAAGGCTTGTACCTAAGTTATGCCCTAAACCTTTTCAAGATTGCACTGAACGACTTCAGTTTCTTTGCAATTAGATAAACAGTAGGCCTATAGCAATGCGTATTGGAGAGAAAGACACACATAGGCCTACATTAGGTTTTATGAGTTCGGATATTTTAATATAACATGTTAAAAAATAATTTAAAATTAAATGCACTTTATTGGTCAAGTTTAAAAGTACTAGAAATAAGTGACAGATTTGGATCAGAGTAATCAGAGTTGGATCTCAAACAAGCTGTACCCAGGGAGGGAAGGTTTGATCCCCTGCCTCCCAAAAATATTTTTCTGACTTGTAAAAATTAACAAAAACGGATATAAACTTATTTTTGAGGTTTTTTTTAGTTAACCCCCCCCAAAAAAAATCCTGGGTACAGCTTTGATCTCAATGAACTAGAAAATTTAGGGTATGTGAAAATGAAGACCTCTCTGATATGGAGGATCCTGATGATGTTAATATTGATGCTGGATGTTTTATTCTTACTAAATAAAAAAAATTCAACATAAAGCAAGCCATAAAATAAAAATTTTAAAACAAACATAATTAATTATATACATGAGTGGGGCTGACCCTCATCCACCATTGCTCATTTTTCTTAAGTCTTAAGATCTCTCAAAGCATTTTTTATTCAAATTCAAGAGCCCTTGTAGTTCAGGACATGTTCTTAAAGAATGGCAGGAAAAAGTATAACTTTAGCATAAAGTGCAATGGATAAGGAAAGGGTAGCCCCCCTCATATATGGAATAACTTTTGTTGGGTTAAAGTATTAATGCTCCTTACTTTCATTGAAAAACTTGTTTTTTTAAAATTTGTGACCATTTTTCCAATCATGACAGGAACCCCCTTCTTCCTTTTATTTATAAAATTCCCCCTGGAAACTTTCAACCCCATGAAAAATTCTCCCAAAAAATCTTTATATTTCCAAATAAAAAATACTATATGTAAACATTGGGCAGATTGCATAACTTACAGCCATTTCCCCATTGCCTATTTTGGGTCTCGCCACAGGGACCATGGGTGATCACAGGGGTCAGAGGAAGATTTGTTGGACCTTTAATTTATGGCAAATCAAATAACAATCTCAAATTTTTATTAGATTTTTTATTTGGGGAAAAGCATGGGCTAACCTCCAATCTTTTTGGTTATTTAAAGATGGAACTAGAACTTTAAATTTTCATCCAAATGAGTAGGCCTACTCTTCTAATCTTTTAGAACTATTGGTTTCATACGATCACCTCAGGGAGAAACAAAAAACAACAACAAATAAACATACATCCTTGATCTTTCTTCTGGGATACAAGCACAAAATTCCACTTTTTGTAGATATAAGCTTGAAGCATCTACAGTAGAGTTCTCTAATATACAGCACCTGATTGTGCAATCTTTATTGAGATTCCTTGACTTTTTGAGGGTGTTTCTCTTTTTTCGAAAATCAGACAAATATTTTCAGGCTTGCAGGGGTGTTACTGACCAAAGACCTGTGAATAACAGTTTAAATACATATATTACAAAGAATAGGGTCTTAAAGATGGTGCAATCAATGACTTCATAGCCTTTTAACCTTACTCCTTGTTCATAGATTTAGCTTGTGCTTAGCAAGACCTAGATCTTTTCCCAGAAACGTCTTTTTGGCTTTTATAGCTCTTGTCCATTTTACCCAGTAGACTTCAGTATTCTGGCTCTAGAAAAGAAGAGTTGTCATGGATTGTGCTCTCCAAGCCATGTATTAGGGCCCTGAGGATGCTGCAGAGTTTGTTGGCATAAAACAACCTCCAGTTATCCAACAGGTTGGCTCTAGGATTAGAAATTGTCTCTGAATAACAAACAGGTGGATGCCTAGGATGCTTTTTAAGTTGGAACTTGTCTTTAGCTAGTGAACCAACTCTGTTCTACTGCTTGCTTTTGATACCTTGATCTCCCTCTCTATCTGATCAGTCTCAGATGAGAGTGTGTAAGATGCTGTGTGTTGCCCTGAATCTTGTGTTTGCAATCACCAGATCAAGTTGTTCAATCTGAAGCTTTTCCATAAGAATCTTTGTCTTAAACAGGACTTGGCATATGAACATATGCCTTGTCTTGCATAGTCAGTATGTAAGACATGTGTATACAAATTACAACCTAGTTTGGCAAGAATTATCAAAAAAAAATTGGTGATTCATTCAGAATGCAGATGCTCCTGAATCATGGAGTAAAATGAAAGAGATTCTTGTATTATCTTGTGACAATCATACAACAATGATGTGGATCTCTAAGCCAAGAACTCTTACTTTTCTTAAACTGTGGTATTAAACCTGCAATCCAAAAGAACTAAAAGCAGTGGAAGAAATATAAAGATATGCCAACACAGGTAAATTATGATAGATTAAAGCAACTCTGTAATAAGGCTTGACAGCTTTCATGAAAACTTACAAGAGACTAAGAAGAAGCAATTGCAGATGCTTCTCAATCAAATTCCATGAAATTTTTGAGGTATGTTTCCCTGCAAAAACCCAGAAGACACTCAGTAACTGAGCTTTCTGTTGATGAAGCATCTATTGCCAGCCCTAAAAAATAGCAGAGACAATGAACAATCTGTTCCAAAAGGTCTTCAGTACCCCAGATAGAGATCCACTTCCCAACCAACCTAAGTATACAGTTGATAAACCAATGTCACCAATTACTGTCAGTAAAGACAACATTGAAGCTAGACTGAAAAACCTGCACCAGAACAAATCTGTAGGGCTTGCCAGAATACACCCTTGGAGATTAAAGGAAGTTCATGCAGAACTGTCCTTGTCTCTTGCAGCACTTTTCAAAAAATCCCTGGATACAAAGACAGTGCCTCAGGACTGGCAGAATGCTAATATTGCCCCTATCCATAAAACTGGCAGCCCATTAGACCCATCAAATTACTGCTCTATTAGCATTACATCCATTATTGGGAAAATTCTGAAATTAATAATAAATACTGCCATTTTCAGACACCTTTCCTCCAACAATCTTATTACACAAAGTCAGTGCGGATTTAGATAAGCATGATCCATTGATACCAATCTCATAGATGCATAAAATTTTGTCAGAGAGCTCCTAGACAGAAGAATCCCAGTAGAGCTCATTCTCCTAGATTTTGCCCAAGCATTTGACAAAGTATGTCATCATCAACTACTGGCAAAATTAATTGCGATTGGGGTAAGCCAGGAGGATGTTGAGTGGGTGATGGCATTCCTGAAAGATGGAAGGTGAAGTATAAGGTGTATGGAGAAAACAGTCAGGTGTTTTACTCAGATAGTACTGAAGTGGAAAGCAGAGTCCCATAGGGAACAATCCTTGGTCCAACATTATTAATCATCTATACCAACAATGCCCCCACAATCTGTCAAAAATAAAATGAACCTGTATGCCAATGATTTGAAAATCACCAGCCCTTCAAAAAGAACCAAAGTGCAAGCCTTATTACAAGCTGACCTAGACAAACTCTCTGATTGGGCAAAATTCTTGAGGTTAGAATTCAACATTAACAAATGCAGGACAAATCATTTTGACAAAAAAAATATGAGAGATCAGTATCACATGCATGGAATAGATGGTATTTGGTAAATCCTCCCATGCTGAAAGAGACCTGGGTATACCTGTGGATGATGAATTGAAATTTGACCAACATGCTCAGCCAGTTGACTCCAAAGCGCTCCAGACCCTTGGAAGTGTAAAAAGAACATTTGGCAGAAGTCACCAAAGCTGATGTCAAAGCTATACAAAGGACTTGTTTGACCAAAATTGGAATTGATATGTGTATGGAAACTTGATTAAATAAAGGCAACAATTAAAAATTAGAGAGTGTCCAAAGACAAGCAACTAAATCAATAGAGGGTTGTAGAAGCTATGACTACCCCTCCTGCCTGGAGATGTTACAGATTCCTACCCTTTCCCATTGCCAGAAGTGTCATGGCATACAAAATGCTGCACACTCAGGCCTTCCAACAAAATATGCTTGAACTTGACCAGTCAATAAAAACTAAAGGACACACTATGAAGCTGTACTGCAAACAAGCCAACGCCAGACATCAGAACAACTTCTTCCCATATAGAGTTGTGGGGCTCTGGAACTCTCTAAGCAAAGGAGCAGTCTCAGTCCCCAGTGTGGAGGCCTTCAAGGGAGCTGTGGACAAAGATTGGTCATCCAAGCCACGGCTTTAAGAATCGGATTCAGCCAACACATTGGCCCAACATCTTGACTAACCAGCACCTACAGGATAATTCCTCATTTGCTGGACAATGCGATTTAAGGCAACATAAGAATCTAAATAAAATCAAAGCAGGTAATGTTGCAATGCAGAAGTTGGATTTTTCTTTTATTATCCTGTCTGTGTTCTTTTCTGTTAGCTCTTTGAGAACTTTCAAAATAGTTACCAAGCTGGTCCACAATACAGTCGAACTCTCTGACCTGAACAACCTTCTAGTCATTGACAGATCTCAAGCTTCACTATTGATCCAGCACTCTTAACTGCTTGTTTATTAGCAAAGACTCATTTCATTTGATCTTTAAAGAAGATTACAGTTCCATTAAAATTTCAAATATTTTTTGGACTATGGAGATTTTGCTGTAGGTGTGCTGTGCAAAGATATTCTTTCTATAGGCTTTGAATCAAATTTAGCATGCTTGCCTTCCCAGTTCATCTCAAATGTCTTCATCAACACCTTGTCAAATAACAGACATATTGCTTGTATATCATAGCTTTGAAACATAAGTACCTCTGCTTGTGCCTTCCTTTTTATGACCTCCAGATTCTTTTTCAAACGAAATGTACAGCCAATTTAATTTTTTTGGTTGCTTTTGTAGCAAATGTGTTGCAAACAACCTTTTAAGCAGCCAAAATCCATTTAGGCTTGTTGTTTTTGTGAAAAAAAGTATTGATTGATTTACAACACTCTTTGTTGAATATATTCATGCACCCCAACACTTCTTTTTACTTGGCATATTCTCTTCCATTATGAAATCCCACGAAACCTAGTCGAGCTTATCAAAGATATGTACTTTAAATTTGGGAGTTGTGTCATGACTAGTGAAGGTCCCTTTGACAGTTTCCAGATGTCTGCAGGTGTCCTTCAAGGATGCCTCTTGTCTCCTGAGCTGTTTAACCTCTTCCTCACAGCAGTCTTATCCCTGGTGGAAACAACTTGCAGCACCCATATAGGGGTTCTTCAGACAGATAAGCTAGCCTAATCCGAAGATATCAACAAAATGGCTGAAAAACCTATCATTTTCTCTACAAACAAGGGAAATTTCGTCGACGCGTCTACTCTTCTCACAGAGTACTCTCCTACTCTCGCCATACATATCCCATGAAGACTTGGACGATCTTATTTCGGTGATCAGTTCCAGGCTTCAGTGCAAATAGTGCAAGAAGTACAAAGTGCCAAATACTTTGCCTTTCTGGTCAACTAAACAAAAGGACAACTCGAAGAATGAGCAGCTCGCCATTCTTCTTAGTTACTTCAACAAAGGAAAAGTAAAAGAAAGATAGATGCTATCCTATGAAGAGCCTAGATGCTGAAAGTCCATCAAATTTCATTCATGACACAGTGATAAGAATTGGATTTGATTGGAAATGTGTTTCATAGTGCAACAATGGAGCAAGCGTAATGAGCAGACCATTCTCAGGTGTTCAAGTTTGTTTGAGAGTGAAATCGCCACAGGTAATCTACATTCATTACCATGCACATAAGTTAAATCTGGTTATTGCAAGCTGTGTTGAATCTGTCAACACTGTTGGTTCTTTTTTCTCACTGGTCAAGACTCTATACACATTTATTTCCAACAGCAACACTTGGCATCAGTTGGTTTTTTATGCCCAGAAAGCTGCTGAACTGCCAACTCTGGAGCTGCCATACGACGGTCCTACTGGCATTGATGTATATCAAATGTTTGACTCTGATTTGAATGCATTTTAGCTGCACTGTCTGTTGTAAGTTAGGGAGACGACAGCAAAGTCTGGGTAGAGGCAGCTGGTCTCTAGAAGAAAATAGAATTGTTCCTTGTTATCTTACAATTATGCGACCGACGAACTCGCTGTCTCAGCAGCTCCAGATCGTCATCTTGATTATCTCTCGATCGCGATTAAGGGCGCAAGAAGCGAACTTGCCGACCTGCGTTAAGACCCTTCATTTCTATCGCTTTTCGAGAAGGCAAAAGAGTTCGCGACAGAACATGAAATCGAAGTACCTGCTGTGAATGAACCAACGACTGGACCCTCCTCTGTTGGCCAGAAAGGACGACCTCAAAAAATTCAAAAGATCATTTAGCATCTAAAACAATTTGTTACAACTTCGACTAGGAAAGAACTTCATTGATACTGGCAATTGGACTGCAACTTTGGTGGATGAAATGAAGGGAGAGTACTTCGAGACTTACGACTGTCTATTAGTCAAATTTGATAGAAGGTTCATAGATAACTCGTCAGTGCTGAGCACACTCGAAACGTTGCATCTAAGTTCGACCAAGTTTGTAGACACAGAGTTGCTCAAGCGTTTTTATTTTCTATACTGTGATCTGAATATCGACGACATTCTTCTCAAATCTCAAGCTTGTACTGCCAAATGTTTCTTGCTCGATGAGGGGGAAAAGCCTGAAAACTTCCTGGATGTTTTCGATCATCTTCAGGCATTACCAGTGGCTTACTGAGAAGTAATGAATGTTCTTCGTAATGCTGCCACACTTCCTGTGACAACAGCGAGCAATGAGTGTGTGTTTTTTGGCCTAAAAATAGTGAAAAACTACCTGCGGTCTAAAACAGGAGATGATATTCTCAGTCATTTTGGGATATTTGCAGAATAATGAAGATTATTTCCACCGACCTATTGTATACTCAAATAAGAAAGTTTCTCACTGGTTAAATTTTTTACTTTCAGTTTAAGTTTCACTTAACCTAATTGATTGTAAGCATCCTTGTTATAATTAATCTTAGAAGTCAGTGTGGCTGAGTTCGACATCTGGCTACAGTACATTTCCAAGCAATACACGGGTGCTGAAAATTGCGGTTTTACTTAAAAAACTTGCTGCAAAAACCCGCATTTATCCTTACGTCACATGAAGTAAATCGCGTGGGGGGGGGGGGGGAGGGAGCAAATTGAATTCTTGCCCACTCCAGGATATGGCCCAAATGGCGCCTCTGCCCCATACCACTTACAAACTTGAAAACATTTAAGCATGTTGTATTTTCTTTTCACCTTTGATTGTTCACATATCATTTATGGGGTGATCTGAAATGATCATGTGTCTTTTCTAACTTCAAAGTCGGTTTATTTGTGTATCAGACATGCTGTTTAATTTTACTCAATATTCTTATGAGTAATTTTAGCTGCAAACATGTCTTCATCCCCTTGGACAAAAGTCTTAAATAGTAACTCGACTACTTTTTCCATATTACTTTTTTGTAGTTTCTCAATGAAGTCAGTGAGGAAAGTACTATTGTCAGCATGTTCAGTGTTAGAAATGGCGTCTTGTGATAATATAGCAACACCATCGTCTTCTTTCTATGTTTGTCTAGTCTTTGACTAGAAAGCATTTTAATTTTTCCGTTACACGCACTGTCTTCTTTTGGAAGAAACATTACAGACATGCACTATTTTTATAATATCATTTGTTTTATTTTCAATTACTTGAGCAGCAGCATCTAGTGTGATTTCCCTGATTTTTGACCTTGTCCTCTCTATGATTTCTTCTTCTGAGCTCTCATTTTCTTGTTGTGCTTGTTCAAGATCTAAACATGTTGTCCTCTGGCTGTTAGTTTTGGGATTTTAAATTTCTCAGTATCTTATCTAAGATGTAATTGGTGCTGCTTGGTGTCTAATAGCCTTAGCAGTAATGTAGCAGCAAGAACGAAATTGTCTAGACCGTATTGAACTGGTGTCAGCTCCCCTCAACACTTGACAGTTGAATGCCAATGATTTCTATTTCTGAATGGTCAATATTTGACGTGAGCAGTGGCAGCACTTCTTCATATGTATGTAAAGGTATTAGTACTAGTATGCCAAAGAACGTTTTTATTGTGTATGGGTTATGATGCACTGCATGACGATGCAGCCAGACGCCATCATAACATCATGAACCACCTCCATCTTGGCCAGATGCAGAATCAGTCATTGTCTGAAAGTTTTCTGTGAACAGTAACATATCTTTTTTTGAGCAGTTGTTAGTTGTATTTTTTAGCTGATTATATAAAAAAAATCTTTCTTTAGGTCATGAGAGTCATGAACAGGCGTAAAAGTGTTTACGATTGCTACATTGAAGGAACGACTAATAACCCTATCCTGATCTGGGTAATTTGGTTTGATTTTGGGTCTTATCGGTACTCCAGCACAGCTGACTCAGCCTATTCCTGTTGGAGTAATCAATATTCTTGTAGGCTTCATACATCACTTGAATCAGATCTGTACTGTAAACATTTCTCGTCTGGTACTGGGCCATGAATAATTTTCTTTGACCTTGTAATTCTTGCTAGACATAAAATATCCAAGTGACAATGATGAAATTATCTTGTAAGGAGAGCCTGTGTTGCAGCACTCTTCATTAAACTCTCCATCGTTCTACATTGCTTTCCAGGTCGCTATTTCTGTGCTTTCTTTGACTGCCCGTTGACGTAAGACCGGCTTGCTGATTTTCCCCAGCTAGTTTTCTTGGCGCGCTGCTTACAGGTAAAAATATATCGTTTTATATCTAGCTAACCAATTGTTACCCAGGTTTTTGGTCTACCCATTGCTTTACCTCTTTTTGAGCTGGGGTATTTTGTTGCTTGGGTAATCACCCTTCCTTCCCTTTGAAATATACTGAAGAAAATCATATTTAGGGAATAGAGACAGGGACAGGATACTCGTGCCCAACCATGCGGCCCACACTTGGCACATTGACTAGGAATTCGATCTGCCTCGAAATTCGCAGCCTATGCTGTACTGTAATTTTATGGGATGGGGGGTGGGTGCTCAATATTTGAAAAGATACATTCATCAATCAAATTTTCTCAATAATTTTTTAGCCAATTATCCCCCCCCCCTTTCTTAGCAGGCATATAGATTCGATTTTCGTCATTCTTTGTTTTAATTCCTTTTCTGGAATATTCATTATTTAGTCAAGGCTCTTATCTTGCTATAATAATGAGTAGAGGATGAGTAATTCAAGCTAGTGGCCTTTCGATGTTGTTATGGAAAGGATTTGTGGTAAATGAATAGCAGTTTTTTCAGTAGCATAGACAACGTTTTGATATAAGTAAAATTGTTCACGTTTCATTGCTTAAAATTTAAAATGATTGTGGAATAGAAAAATAAAGAGCTAAACTAGGATAACAGAAACTGAAATTAAAAGTTAACTCAAGTTTGAGGGTATTCAGTAGAATTTTTCTAAGTTTTAGTTTTAGTTAGTTTAGTTAGAATTTTTCTAATTTTGACAAGTTTTTTTTTTCAAACTGCAACAGGTTGAAGCATAGGAATTGACAATCTAAACAATTTAAATACTTTGGTTGAGAAATGTTAATTTATGTACTTGGTATTTCATATGTAAATGTTTTTAAAGTAACTTGGTGAAATTATTGAACTAAATTTATTTAAATAAAATTAGCGTTGATAAGTTAAAGTAGTTTAATATTTCTTTTGTACTTCCTATGACAGATTATAGCCTTACTTATGTCTTCATTAATTGTTTAGCATACTCGTTCTTAATCCGAAAACTGTGTCTCGGAGCATGTTGAGAATTAATCATAAATTTCTATGCGTTTAATATTAGATGAGTAGGAATGCAAACATAGACAGTAATATTAATTCAAGAAAATTTGGGGAGGAGGGCAAAATACATGTTTTAAAATCTAGGCGGCAACTTGTTTCCACTAAAATACCAAAAAAAGGTATTTTTAAAAATCAGACTGGAGAGGGAGGATTGGGACGACCCCCCCCCCCTCCCCGTCAGTTAATACAGTGTAGCAAAACTCCATCAGTTTAATACTATTGATTAAATTTTATGTTGAATATGCAAATATATCTCTGATAGGCAGACATCTTCAATATTCAGTTAATCCCCAAATCCACGCCGAAAACCGGCGGCGCGCCACCGAAAATCTTATAGCTTGCCCTTGCTGAAAAGACTTCAGCTTGCCGATGCCGCCGGAAATTTTTACCGCCGAATTATTTTCTGATATTATTGAGAGGCGAATATAATGCAAAGTCTACTATCTGACAGTACATGCAAAAATGATGAATCCTGTCAAAAAATCTTTGGATCTACTCTTCGACTATGTTATGTTGTTAATCATCATGCCGCGGTGCCGTTTAGAGCGTCATCAGCCGTGTCCACGTGGGACGGTCTGCAGCTAGGGCCTCTGCATCAGACAACAAAATTCCAGCTTTATCCAGGAAAATCCCAAGACTATTACTTCACCGAAACTTGGGTCTTCCTCTTGGACGCTTCCAGCCCCTACTGGTTGGTTCAAAGTTGTAAGGATTCTTAGCCGGAATGTCGGCAATTAATCACAAAAAATGTCTAAACCAACGAATTGTCTGATCGGCTACCAGATGTGACAAAGGTGACTGAGAAATCATACTTTGTAGGCGGTCGTTGCTGACAAAATTTGTCCATCAGATTCCCTAGATTGTACGAAGCGACTTAGATTGAAGAGTGTTGAGGCGGTGCTCGTCAACTATGGCCTTTAGGTTATCATTCACTTGTTTCTGCCCTCTGCTACAATGTAATATTTTCTAACTAAAATTAGTTTCGACTAGCCTTGATATTCCGATGATGAGGAATATGAACTGATGCGTGACCTTTTCTCTCTACTGCAAAGTTTTTCTGCTACAGTCGAGGCTATTGAGGGAGAATTCTTTCCCACCCAAAATGTTGCTCTGCTCTGGCAAAACCTCCTAAAAGGTCATCTTGAGCAGCGGCCTGTTGATAGTAGCTATATTTTGCTTCTGAAAGAAAATGCGAAAAACAAGTTTGACTTTCGCTTCCCAAAGGATGCTTTGATGGTGACAGCCGCACTTTTGGACTTTGAAACATTCAAGATAAATGAAACTGATGAGCGTCTAAACCTTCTTGATGGCTCACTGACAAGAAAGGAATTCTTGTTCAAAATGGTGGAGCCTCTAGTGCTGGCGGTTGACATAAGGTACTTTACTTTATCTCATCTCCTGTGAACCGTATTTGTCCAATCAACATTAGGTCCCTCCACTTCAACTTGTGGTGAGCATTTTAGTGCAGTAGAAATTCTTTTGCTTGAAGTGGAGAAGACCCTCGAAAACCCCAAAGAGGAGGCTGTAATCTCTGGTGCTGTTAGTGGTTTAGCTACCCCAATCAGCTGTGTGAATGTGGACTGTGGGTTTTCTCAGAAGAGCAGCAACTCTAAATCTTTTCATGATCATACATGATAAAAACGAGGCTGCTCGAGCAAATAATGTGTCAGAATGACAATGCAAAACCAGATGAAAATGATGGTGTGGCTCAGCGTCAAGGAGATTTATATCGGGGCTTGTCAGCTCATACCAGGATATCAAAGATCCTGCCCTAGTTGATGCAATCAATACAATCACTGCCTTCTGGAAAAGATAATTTACTCAGCCGCCATGGATTGCAGCTTTAGCAAGAATTGTTCTATCGTTGGTGGTGACAAGTGCCGTAGCAGAAAGGGTTTTCAAGAATGCAGGACTAATTGTTGCTGCTAAGTTCTTTGTTGGTCCCACACCGTGTAAAAAAGCTTATTTTTATACATGATAACTACAAGTTTGTCAAAGATTTAAAGGAAAGTGATAGTTTATTTCTAGCTAAGTGTTTTGAATTTTTTTTTTATTTTGGCTCCTTAAACTGCCTAAGAATTGCCAAAAGGGGAATTTCAAACTTCATTCAAATTAAACTCTGAAATTTAAAGCTAGAATTAAAAATTTAATAATATATAATGCTTTTCTTTACAAGATGTTGCCTCTTTTTATATAAAACCTTTTCTTTACAAAATGCTGCCTCCTTTTCTTCTAACACCTCGGAACGAACTATTCTTAAAGAACGACATGTTAAGTTTTCTGAAAATTGGCTATGTAACAAAAAAAATAAATAGCCTAAATCAAATATTAAATCCTAGTCACTAAAGTAAAACTTCGATCGTTTGGATTGCTTCCCCGCCATGTCCAGGTACATCCACAACCGCGGTACCTTAATTGCCGAGATGGGAAGGAGAATAAATAATCTTTCTTTCTCAAAGGAGTCCGTTTAAACGTTTAATTTTAAAACCTTTATTAGCCTATATCACTCTTAAGTGAGAGGATTCAATCTTGAGGCAATGAGAAATAATAGCTTTTGTAGCGTAGAGAGTGATGGGTTAAGGCGTAGGGTAGTCAAAGAAGTGGAATGCAGCTTAGAAGACCAGGAAATTCAGACATGAAGTTAGACATAAACTTCAGATTCCATCGAGGTTTCATAAATTAGCCTTTTATTTAAGTTGCAAGTACATTTGTTTAATTTCAGCTTTAGAGCTTAATTTAAACTAAATTTTAGATAACGTATTTTGTCGGATTAATTCGAATATTAGGCTGTTTAAGGTCTCGCTATCGATCATATCAGAGGCAACGCTGTAGCGTTGCCTATAGTAAAGGTCATACGGCTCCAATGTTTTATTATTGAATGAATGAATGAATTTTATTAATAACCTGTCTTACAATAAACAGAAAAAGACAGAGCACGAACTAGAAAAGAAAGAAAAAGCAAAAACGGGCAAGAAAAAACAAATACAAACAGAAAGAACTATATAATAACACACTTATTTGAGAAGGTGGGCCCACTCGTGATCCAGGAGCTCTAGTTTTTTCACGTAATTCTGAATTACCTCCTCCACGGCACTAAGAGGCTCAACAATTCCATATTTCACAGCAATATGGCTGTTTCTAACAAAAGGCGGTACTTGAAGAAGATATCGGGCATACTTTAAAAATACCGACCTTATGTCTTTCCTGTTTCGTGAACTCAGGAGCTTCCAAAAAGGTGACAGGTACCAGACATGACGCAAAGCTACTGTATTATAAAGACGAGCCAAATATTTACGGCTTGAATTGCGACGGGTAGTGACAACACCCACATAGGCAATGTGCACTTTTTTTAGAAAGGTGTTCAATAAGCAAATACTGGGTCTCTTGAAGATTACGACCAATCGGGAGGCCAAGGTACGTACTGTGACTAGATGGTGTTACCGTAACTCCACCAAGCCTGACAGTAGCATTATCTTCAGGGCAATAAAAAAACAAAACGTCACACTTTTCTACATTTAACAACAAATCAATATCAGGATAACTTTTTTTCACGACGCGAAAAATTATTTTCTAATGAAGAAAGCAGCCAAGACAGGTTTAAAAGATCATCTACAAATCCCAGAAGCAACAAGTCAATGTACTTGTAAATATAACTCGCAGATATAACCTGTTTCGCATCATTATCACTATTATTATACAAAATAGGAGAAGTTATAGCCCCTTACTTAATTCACTTATGTACGAATATCTCCCCATTAAGCTCACCATCTTGCAAACAAACACGAAGCTTGAGGCTCCTATATATATCACGTAGTCAACTTACAATAGAAGAACGCACTCGCTTACACAGATCAACCAAAATATGGGCATGAATTCCAGAGTCAAAAGCTCTCCTGGCATAATACTGACCTAAGATCAAAGTTTCTCGCGAGAGATGAACATCAAGTAATATGTTAGCAAGAAGATAAAGTACATGGGTGCAACCGAGGCCTTTTCGAAAAACCAAACTGGTGTGGAGGCATCTCTCACTTATCATAAATCTCATCAAACAAAACAATCTCAAATAGTTTACAAAATACTGAAGATATCGTTAATGGCCGACACGAAGAAGGCTGTTCGGCTGGCTACCCCTTCTTTAATATAGGGATAACCATACCCAGAATAAAGCAACTCGGGACTATCCCTTGTGTCAAAATCATCTGAAACAGGAGGGCAATATGATGGTAAAGAACATAACCTCCTAAAGAAATATGTAGAGCACAAATACTATCGCAGCGTTTTGAGTATACCTTTTTTAGCTTTTTAACGGCCTGGCAAATTGTGACCAGTGACACTGAGAAATCGTCGAAGGTGTCGGTAAGCATAGAAGTCTGCTCATTCTCGTAATTAGACTGCAGAACTGGATCAGGCGCTTTGAACTCGGACTCAAAGTAAGCACTCCACTGATTAGCAGAAATATTAGACTTAGGCTTGGCTTCTTAAGGCTTAGACCGAAGCGACCAAATAAGGTTCGGATTCTTACTGAGCTTTTGCACAAAATTTTCTTTGAGGGTTGCACGGTGGGCATCTAACGCTTTATTGAACTTTCGTTTAGTATGGATTCGAATCTCGTTTACTATTCCACTTCGTGGCTTCCCGCTAGCATGCCAAACTTTCAGCCATAGCTTCACTGACGCACAAGCCGCCGCTAGCTTCAGATTTCTACACCAACCTTTCACCTGTGATCTATTACGGATACGCTTCAGAGGAACTGCTACACTCTCCGCGGTACTCAGAACATGTGATATTTCTGCACAGTACATGTTTAACTGCAGACGTATTTCATTTTCACTGCAATGCGAGTTTGCATTTCTCTGCAGCAGGTGGAAGGGAACTTTAATTTTACTCAGGATATCCCCAGAAGTAGCCGCAAAGAGATCATTTGACACTTGTTTCCAGTCACTGTACACTCTCCATTGGGATCTGCACGTACCCGACAACTTTGGACAGTCCAGTGTCATTGACAATGACAAAGGCAAATGGTCAGAGTAAGAATTATCAGCTGCAAATTTTGCTTCGTCACTCACCGGAAAGTTCGTTAACACATGATCAAGATTTGAGACGGTGTTGGCAACACTGATAAAAGTGTAAGCTTTGTCCTTATCAACGACACTAAACTGATCAGGAAGGGAGCCTATAACGATTTGAGTCCTTTCAGATTCGGTATTAAGTAGGTCAAAGTTGAAGTCCCCTATTAATAGAACTTTTGTATTCCCAGGAATTTGAGCCTTCACGAAACGGCTTAACTGAGCACATGCACCCGTGAACTTGCTGTGCGAGAGGCTAGATCTATAATTAGTAGGAAGATATACGTTAATTATCACAGCATCGCGAACTTTAACAGCGAGGAAGTGTTTACTTGATGCTAAAAGTTCAGCCTGAAGAGACTTTCTCACCAAAGTGGCTAAACCACCAGATAGCCGACCTCTGGATTTCACACGTTCAGCTGGCGGAATAAAACACTGGAGTGAACTTGAGAACTTGAGCAGGTTAGTATTGTCTTCGGAAAGCAGGTGCTCTTGTATACAAATTACTTCATTTGTTAGCCTCATAGTATCAAGCAGAACTGTTTTCTCAAGTGCTTTCCCATTTATATTCCAAGACAGAATATTACACATTTTGGGAGCGTGATCCATCTTTCAAGTTTTTTCTGTTATCAGGACAGGCATAGTGATAACATGTGTGCCTAGTCGAATTGCAATTCAGGCACCGAGTAGGATTTTGACAAGGGTTCTCAGGGGAGCTTGTGTGGCCAGTTTCTCCACAGCGGCTACAAGTTTCAGTTTCCTTACAGTCCGCCGCTATGTGCCCCACATGATGACACCGATAACACCTTCGAGGCAAAAAGCGGAATTACTCATGACGGAATAGTTCGAAACCAATTTTAATCGGGTTCGTTAAGGCAGCGGACAAAGCAATTTTAGAGGGGTAATACATTTTAAACGCTTGCGAATTGCCACACTTGTTTGCTTTTTCACAGTCTTTTGACAGATTTTTCAGAAGGTCCTCCGTCACGTTGCTGGGGAGACGTTTCACTATGCCGATGAGCTGGGTATCAACAAGTCAATCGTCAATTTTGTGGCTAATTTTCAGCGTACCCGAGACTTTTTCGGCGGCCTACTTTGAATAGACTGACAGTTACCATTATTTATTTCTCCGCCTGAGCACTGCATCCGCTAATGTTTTATCGCACGGTTCCAAGATTTGTATAAAGGCCTTACGCTTTCCCGGATCGTCTAACTCAGAAGGTATATTTTTCACGACAACCGAGAATAGCTGTTTTTCCATGCTTGGTGTTTTAGATACTGACGAGGAGGCTGTAACCCGATTCTTGGAATCAGCAATAATTTTCCATTCATTGTTCAGAGTATCTAACTTGCAGGAAAACTGTTACACCTCACTGGCCATTTTTCTTGTCATTTCGCTCACTTGGGTAGTAATACAGACTGCAATTTCATCACCACCAGTGGGAACAGACGCAGGCTCGAGAATAACGAAAGTTGGGAGCTCTTTACCGTCCTTAGCACAGCGTCATATAGCTTTTGTGAAATCTGTCAAGTTATCACAGTCTTTTTTTGCATTGGCATAATCGTTCTTCATATCTAAGTTCAACCTCATAGTAAGTCCACAGCAGTTTTTTGGCTTCCATAATACTGGCATGATAAAAAAACTCTATTCCTTTGTTAACGAACATATCAGTCTTAATACCCTTTGTCATGCATCTAGATACAAAGTTCAAAACTTGGTTCAATACCAGCATAGTTTTCATTTCATTAATTTGGATTAAGTCCAAAATACATTCACCAATTTCTTTGATAATTAATAATATCGAAATCTAGGCAGATATTTAAGGGTTGAACTATATATTCAATATTTTTCTGGTGGTTACCTTGCAAGAAAAGTAAGTGAAGCGTTGAAGGCTGTCTACCTTGTCCCCGCAATTTAAGGGGCGAGCCCAGCGGGTACCACGGCTCTTGCTAACAACTCTTCACCCCCCTCTGCTCACTTTTCTTTCCCCACCTCAATTGAAGCGTAAATGCCTCTAAATATCAGATATCCTATTTATTTAAAATCACACTGCTTGATGGCTAACATCCAATATTATCAGTGAAAAAATGTCAAATTCATACCACTTTTACAAAATATAAATAAATGTCCAGAAACTAGGTTAGTAGATTAAGCAATGGTTTTATCATAGGTCAGGAACTATAATCCTTTGACAAATATTGCAAAATCCAGTAGAATCACTGGGATTAAAATTCACAGAAAAAGCTTACTGGTTTGATAATATCCAATTTTGGACAGATACATTCACTATGAACTCTGAATCAAGACTATTATTATTATTTTTTTTTCCCAGAGGCACTTCATATGGAAGGGGTTGTCGTAAAAACTTCAAAGGGGGCTCATTCGATTGGAAATCGAGAGCTCTAGTGCCCTTTTAATAGTAGAAAATGATTCGAGGGCAACAAGCCCCCCCCCCATGCCCATCACTCCCCCAAACACATCCAATCAAAATTTTGAGATAACCATTTTGTTCAGCGTAGTTGATTTCCCGAAAGAAAATGTGTTTTTAAGGTGGACATTCACCCACAACCCTCAGGGCAAGGGTTTTAAGTTTTGCCCTGGTAGCATATAGTGTTTTTATAGAAGGTGTTGTCGTAGAAACTTTAAAAAAGGCTCATATCGATTGAAAATTGAAGGGCTAGTGCCCTTTTTAATAGTCAAAAGTGATTGGAGTGCAACAAGCCCCCCCCCCCGCCCATCATTTCCCCAAACACATCCAATCAAAATTTTGAGATACCCATTTTGTTCAGCGTAGTTGATTTCCACATAGAAAATATGTTTTTGAGGAGTACACTCCCCCACAACCCTCAGGGCAAGGGTTTTAAGTTATGCTTTGGGGGCATATAGGCTAAGGTTTTTATAGAAGGCGTTGTCGTAGAAACTTCAAAACAGGCTCATTCAATTAGAAATTAAAGGGCTAGTGCATTTTTTAATAATCGAAAGTGATTGAAGTGCAACTAGTCCCCCCCCCCCACGCTCCTCATTTCCCCAAACACATCCAACCAAAATTTTGAGATAGCCATTTTGTTCAACGTAGTTGATTTCCTGATAGAAAAAACGTTTTTGAGGAGGACACTCCCCCACGACCTTCAGGGCAAGGGTTTTATGTTATGCCTTGGGGGCTTATAAGGTTTCTGTAGAAAACGTTGTCGTAGAAACTTCAAAAAAGCCTCATTCGATGTGAGACTAAAAGAGCTAGTACCATTTTCTATAGTCAAAAGTGATTGGAGGACAACTTGCCCCCCCCCCCCACGCCCGTCATTCCACCAAACACGTCCAATAAAAACTTTTAGATAGCCATTTTGTTCAGCGTAGTTGATTTCTAGATAGAAAATATGTTTTTAAGGAGTACACTCCCCCACAACCCTCAGGGCAAGGGTTTTAAGTTATGCCCTGGGGGCATATAAGGTTTTTATTGAAGGTGTTGTCGTAGAAACTTCAAAAAAGGCTCATTCGATTAGAAATTCATAGGGATAGTGCCCTTTTTAATTGTCGAAAGTGATTCGAGGGCAACTAGCCCCCTCCTATGACCAGCATTCCCCCAAACACATCCAATCAAAATTTTGAGATAGCAATTTTGTTAAGCGTAGTTGATTTCCAGATAGAAAATATGTTTTTGAGGAGGACACTCCCCCATAACCCTCAGGGCAAAGGTTTTAAGTTATGCTCGGGGGGCATATAAAGTTTTTCTAGAAGGTGTTGTCGTAGAAACTTCAAAACAGGCTCATTCGATTGGAAATTCAAAGGGCTAGTGCCCTTTTTAATAGTCGAAAGTGATTAGAGGGCAACTAGCCCCCCCCCCACGCCCATCACTCCCCCAAACACATTCAATCAAAATTTTGAGATATCCATTTTGTTCAGCGTAGTTGATTTCCAGATATAAAATGTTTTTTAGGAGGCCAATCCCCCACAACCCTCAGGGCAAGGATTTTAAGTTATGCCCAGGGGGCATATACTGTTTTTGTAGAAGGCGTTGTCTTAGAAACTTCACAAAAGGCTCATTCGATTGGAAATTCAAAGGTCTAGTGCCCTTTTTAATAGTCGAAAGTGATTGGAGGGCAACTAGCCCCCCCCCCACTCCCATCATTTCCCCAAACACATCCAATCAAAATTTTGAGATAGCCATTTTGTTCAGCGTAGTTGACTTTCACATAGAAAATATGTTTTTGAGGAGGACACTCCCCCACAAACCTTGGGACAGGGGTTGTAAGTTGTACCCTGGGGGCATATAAGATTTTTATATAAGGCTATATCGGAGAATCTTCAAAAAATACTCTTTCGATTTGAAATTGAAAGATCTAGTGCCCTTTTTAATAGTCGAAAGTGATTGGAGGGCAACTAGCCCCCGCCCTACTCCCATCATTCCCCCAAACACATCCATTCAAAATTTTGAGATAGCCATTTTGTTCAGCGTAGTTGATTTCTAGATAGAAATGTTTTTGAGGAGGCCACTCCCCCACAACCCTCAGGGCAAGGGTTTTAAGTTATGCCCTTGGGGCATATAAGGTTTTTGTAGAAGGTGTTGCCTTAGAAACTTCTAAAAAGGCTCATTCGATTGGAAATTCAAAGGGATAGTGCCCTTTTTAATAGTCGAATGTGGTTGGAGGGCAACTAGCCCCCCCCCCAACGCCCATCATTCCCTCAAACGCATTCCAGCAAAATTTTGAGATAGCCATTTTGTTCAGCGTAGTTGATTTTCACATAGAAAATATGTTTTTGAGGAGGACACTCCCCCACAACCCTTATGGCAAGGGGTTTAAGTTATGCCCTTGGGGCATGTAAGGTTTTTGTAGAAGGCGTGGTCGTAGAAACTTCAAAAAAGGCTTATTCGATTGGAAATTCAAAGGGCTAGTGCCGTTTTTAATAGTCAAAAGTGATTGGAGGGTAACTAGCCCCCCCCACGCCCATCCGTGCCCCAAACACATCCAATCAAAATTTTGAGATAGCCATTTTGTTCAACGTAGTTGATTCAGATAGAAAATATGTTTTTGAGGAGGACACTCCCCCACAATCCCCAAGGCATGGGTTTTAAGTTATACCCTGAGGGCATATAAGGTTTTTATAGAAGGCGTAGAAACTTCAAAAAAGGCTGATTCGATTGGAAATTCAAAGGGCTAGTGCCCTTTTTAATAGTCTAAAGTGATTTGAAGGCAACTAACCCCCCTCTCACGCCCACCTTTTCCCCAAACCTATCCAATCAAAATTTTGAGACAGCCATTTTATTAAACGTAGTTTTAAGGTTTGGAAATTAGGTCTTTGAGGATGACAACTCCCTCACAGCCACTAGCCCCCCCCCTCCTCCTTGCACTAAATGCATCAGATAAAAATATTGTTAAAAATAGTTGAAAGGTTAAGTAACAAGACTCTGGCGTCGACAAAACCCCCCCGGGCCTGGGGGCAGGAAGGGATTATCGTATCAAATTCAGAGAAGGCTCATTTGATTAGAAATTGGAAGTTCTAGTCCAGCTCATACTAGTCAAAATCGATCGAAGGGAAAATACCGCCCCCACGCCCTTTTTCCCCACCCCACCCTTTGAACTAATTCTGGTTATACCTGAAGGCCCAATGAAAGTTAGAATGTTTTGGTATTAACACACACCTATTAGGCCTCTGCTCTCCTCCCTAACAAGGAAAGAAACAGAGAGTGTAAGGCAGTGGCGGATCCAGCGGATGGCCCCCCCCCCCTAACGTAGTCTAAAGTAATGTAATTTACATAATGAACGCAAGATTGCGTTAATTAAACTTGCTCCTAACGCAACTTTATTGGATCAACCTATTTTGCGCCCCCCCCCCCCCTAAAAAATCCTGGATCCGCCCCTGGTGTAAGGGCACTATAAATTTTAATTTGTAATTCAATGAACCCCGTTCCAAAGTTTATGCGACCACCTCTTCCTCTTAAAGTGCCCCTTGAAAAATAAAGCGTTATTAATTCACTAACCCTTAATTTCTCTTTTCTTAAGTAACGCTATAGCAGTCTTTTTGACCTAAAAAGTCGAATAGGAATTTTAGCGTCCATTTTTATTACTATTCAACATTATCTTAGGTTACCATATGTGGGGAGCGTATTCCACAGCTGGGAAATTTCTGCTGGGTGGAATTTAACGCGGGGGAACTATCAGCAGGAAAGGAAAATGTTCCTTGAGGGGGGGGGGAGGAATTTCCCAGGGGTGGGTTTTCCAAATGTGATTTATTCAGGGAGGGGACGACTAAACCCATTCGATAGTATCCTAAATTTTACATCTGAAAGTAACGGGAATAAAGAATCAACGGAAATGTCAGAGATAGCACTTCAGGTTCCTTTAGACGATTTTGTTCGTGTCTTTTGAAAAAAGACATTTTCAAAAGACAGATTAATTTCATTTGTTTTGCCTTCTCCGTGGCTGCTCAATTATGCATGTGAGGGGGGAGACTCCCCCCCCACCACTGTCTCCGCTAAGGTTTCAGTTTTTATCTCAAGCCTTAAAAATGAACGTAATGCGATAAAAGTATAACTCAAAATAACATATATAGAATAATATATGCACATAACCCAGAACAATTAATCAAAATTGCATATTATGAGTTGAGGCTCACCCAAATGATGGGCCAGCGGGCTCACTATTCCACAATCTATGAAATCAATCCTGCAGTAACAGTAGTAACCTATCAATTGATATGAACCCTATAAGAATATGCTCAAAAGTGTAATAGATATGAACCCTACAAGAAAACCTACGCCTGAGGCAGTGTGGTTTGACGATTACATTGCAAAAAAGCTGGCAAACCTTTACCTATAAAGTGGTCAAACACGTTTTGAAACTAGCCAAGGTTGTATAAGACAAATAGACTGGGTTTTTGTTATTGATATCAACTGTACAAGAATGTGCAGCGTAGCTTCACGTGCACATTTAGAAAAGCGACCAATCCTTTACCTATAAAGTGGCCAAGCATATTTTGAAACTATAGTCAAGGCTGTATAAGATAATTAGACTGTTTTTTTGTTTTTGTTTGTTTTTTTTTATCGAAAACTAGATATTGTCAAATTGTGTATTTAGGAATTATTTTGTAGGGAAAGCTGTCTATCACCCGTTTGTTATCCACAGTTACATTTCTTTGAAGTATGTGCTATCAAGAGCGGTTTCTGATTTTTTTTTTTTTGACAATTGCCTTTAGTGTTGTCAGTTTAAAATAGAGTCTAACGTTATAGTATACTAGAAAGTTGATACTAAGAGAGATGTAGATGGCAAGAAAAGAATTTTAATAATGGATAGCTTTACTTCTTCGATGTGTTCTGTATAATACACAAGTGGGGGGTGATGGGAGCAGGGTGTCTTAGATAACTTATTGTGGGATAGTGGAGGGAAGAAGTTCTAGCGAAAAACCCGTGTGGATGAATTGAAATAAAATTTTTTAACAAGAAATCTCTGAATAAAATATTTTTGGAGGGATGGGGTGATGGGAGCGGGGTGTCTTAGAGTACTTATAGTGCTGTACTGTTGGCCGAATTCCTAGCGAAAAACCCGAGTGGATGACTTAATAAAAGTCATAGCGAGGAATGGTTGAAAAGGGTTTTGGGTGAGATGGGTTGATTGACAGAGAGATGTCTTCGCGTAGCTGTAGCAAGATAGTCGGGAACAAGTTGGTTGCAAAAAACCCATGTCAATGACTTGAAATAAAATATTTTAACAATAGATCTCTGAATAAAACATTTTTAGAGGGATGGGGTGATATGAGCGGGGTGTCTTTAAGTACTTACAGTGTGATAGTGGGGGGGGGGAGAGTTGCTAGCGAAAAACCCGTGTGGATGACTTGAAATAAAAATTTTTGACAAGAAATCTCTTAATAAAATATTTTTTGAGGGATGGGGTGAGGGGAGCGGGGTGTTTTAGAGTACTTAGAGTGCTGTACTGTGGGCCGAATTTCTAGCGCAAAATCAGAGTGGATCACTTGAAAATAACATTCATAGCGAGAAATGGCTGAAAAGTGTTTTGGGGGAGATGGGTTCATTGGCAGAAGGATGTCTTAGCGTAGTTATAGCATGATAGTGGGGAGCGAGTTGCTAGATAAAAACTCATGTGAATGACTTGAAATAAAATTTTTTGAAAAGAAATCTCTGAATAAAATATTTTTGGAGGGATGGGGTGATGGGAGCGGGGTGTCTTAGAGTACTTATAGTGCTGTACTGTTGGCCGAGTTGCTAGTGAAAAACCCGTGTGGATGGCTTGAAATAAAAATTTTTAACAAGAAATCTCTGAATAAAATATTTTTTGAGGGATGGGGTGGTGGGAGCGGGGTGTCTTAGAGTACTTATAGTGCTGTACTGTGGGCCGAGTTGCCTAGTGAAAAACCCGCATGAATGACTTGCAATATAAATTTGCGACAAGAAATCTCTTAAAAAATATTTTTGGAGGGATGGGGGGGTGGGAGCGGAGTGTTCTAGAGTACTGAGAGGGCTGTACTATAGGACGAATGCCTAGCGAAAAACCCGAGTGGATGACTTGAAAATAAAATTTTTAACGAGAAATGGCTGAAAAGTGTTTTGGGGGAGATGGGTTGATTGGCAGAAGGATGTCTTAGTATAGTTATAGCGTGATAGTTGGGGGCGAGTTACTTGTAAAAAACCCGCTTGGATTACTTGCATCAAAATTTTTTAACAAGAAATCTCTGAATAAAATATTTTTGGAGGGATGGGGTGATGGGAGCGGGGTGTCCTAGAGTACTTATAGTGCTGTACTGTGGGCCAAATTCCTAGCGCAAAACCCGACTAGATGACTTGAAAATAAAAATTTTAACGAGAAATGGCTGAAAAGGGTTTTGGGGGAGATGGGTTGATTAGCAGAACGATGTCTTAGCGTAGTTATAGTGTGATAGTGGGGTGACAAGGTAAACCACGACAAAACACTACTGAAATATTCCAACTCTTGCATTTCAACGAAAGAAATTCAAAATGAACTTTCAAAAATCAAGAAAATGTAACTGTGAAAAGGTAAACCACGACGAAACACTACTGAAATATTCCAAGTCTTGCATTTCAATGAAAGAAATCCAAAAATGAACTTTGAAAAATACAGAGAATGTAACTTTGACAGGGTAAACCACGACAAAACACTACTGAAATATTCCAACTCTTGTATTTCAACGAAATAAATTTAAAATGAACTTTGAAAAATCAAGAGAATGTAACTGTGAGATCGTAAACCACGACAAAACACTACTGAAATGTTCCAACTCTTGCATTTCAAAGAAATAAATTCAAAGTGAACTTTGAAAAATCAAGGGAATGTAACTGTGACAAGGTAAACCACGAAAGAACACTAGGCCTACTGAAATATTCCAACTCTTGCATTTCAACGAAAGAAATCCAAAAATGAACTTTGAAAAATCAAGAGAATGTAACTGTGACAATGTAAACCATAACAAAACACTACTGAAATATTCCAACTCTTGCATTTCAACGAAAGAAATTCCAAATTAACTTTGAAAAATCAAGAGAATGTAACTGTGACAAAGTAGAGCACAACAAAACACTAATGAAATATTCCAACTCTTGCATTTCAATGAAAGAAATCCAAAACTGAACTTTGAAAAATCAAGAGAATGTAACTGTGATACGGTAAACCACGACAAGACACTACTGAAATATTCCAACTCTTGCATTTCAATGAAAGAAATTCAAATGAACTTTGAAATATCAAGAGAATGTAACAGTGACAGGGTAAACCACGACAAAACACTACTGAAATATTCCAACTCGTGTATTTCAACGAAATAAATTTAAAATTAACTTTGTAAAATCAAGAGAATGTAACTGTGATACGGTAAACCACGACAAAACACTACTGAAATATTCCAACTCTTGCATTTCAACGAAAAACTCCAAAATGAACTTTGAAAAATCAAGAGAATGTATGTGTGACAAGGTAAACCACGACGAAACATTACTAAAATATTCCAACTCTTGCATTTCAACGAAAGAAATTCAAAATGAACTTTGAAAAATCAAGAGAATGTAACTGTGACAAGTTAAACCACGACAAAACACTACTATAATATTCCAACTCTTGTGTTTCAACGAAAGAAATTCAAAGTGAACTTTGAAAAATCAAGAGAATGTAACTGTGACAAGGTAAACCACGAAGGAACACTACTGTAATATTCCAACTCTTGTATTTCAATGAAAGAAATCCAAAAACGAACTTTGAAAAATCAAGAGAATGTAACTGTGACAAGGTAAAAAAACCCTTATTAGCTCAGATTTTAAAGAAATAGTTTATTTTTCGATCCATAACTGGACTTACGTTTCACCTATGAGTCAACAAATTGTATTTTCCATAGTTTTACTACAAAAAAACTAGAGTTTACGGTCAAAAACCCTTATTAGCCTAGATTTTACGGAAATAGTTTTATTTTGTTTTATTTTTCGATCCAAAATGGACCAAAGATTCACATTTGAACGATAGAATTGTATTTTCCATAATTTTCATACAAAAAAAAACTAGAGTTTACGGTCAAAACCCCTTATTAGCTCAGATTTTACAGAAATAGTTTATTTTTCGATCCATAACTGGACTTAAGTTTCACATTTGAACCAGTGAGTTGTATTTTCCATAATTTTCTTACAAAAAAACTAGAGTTTACGGTCAAAAACCCTAATTAGCTCAGATTTTATAGAAATAGTTTATTTTTCGATCCATAACTGGACTTAAGTTTCACCGATGAGCCAACGAATTGTTTTTTCCATAATTTTCTTACATAAAACCAGAGTTTACGGTCAAAAACCCTTATTAGCTCAGATTTTACGGAAATAGTTGTATTTTTCGATCTAAAAATAGACTTAAGTTTCACATTTGAACCAGAGAATTGTATTTTTCATAATTTTCTTACAAAAAAAAACTAGAGTTTACAGCTAAAAACTCTTATTAGCACAGATTTTACAGAAATAGTTACCTAAGTTTCACATTTGAACGAGAGAATTGTATTTTCCTTAGTTTTCTTACAGGAAACTAGAGTTTACGGTCAAAAACCCTTATTAGCTCATATTTTACGGAAATAGTTTTATTTTTCGATCCAGAAATAGACTTAAGTTTCACATTTGAACCAGAGAATTGTATTTTTCATAATTTTCTTACAAAAAAAACTAGAGTTTACGGCTAAAAACCCTTATTAGCACAGATTTTACAGAAATAGTTTATTTTTTGATCCATAAGTTTCACCTATGAGCTAACAAATTGTATTTTCCATAACTTTCTTACAAAAAACTAGACTCGACCCCCACTATCACACTATAACTACACTAAGACATCCTTCTGCCAATCAACCCATCTCCCTCAAAACACTTGTCACTCATTTCTAGCTAAGAATTTTATTTTTAAGTCATCCACTCGGGTTTTTCGCTAGGAATTCGGCCCACGGTACAGCACTATAAGTACTCTAAGAAACCCCGCTCCCATCACCCCATCCCCCCAAAAATATTTTATTCAGAGATTTCTTGTTAAAAAATTTTATTTCAAGTCATCCACACGGGTTTTTCGCTAGCAACTCGACCCCCACTATCACGCTATACGTACGCTAAGACATCCTTCCGCCTATCAACTAATCTCCCCCAAAATACTTTTCAGCCATTTCTCGTTAAAAATTTTATTTTCAAGTCATCCACTCAGGTTTTTCGCTAGCAACTCGGCCCACAGTACAGCACTATAAGTACTCTAAGACACCCCGCTCCCATCACCCCATCCCTCCAAAAATATTTTATTCAGAGATTTCTTGTTAAAAAATTTTATTTCAAGTCATCCACACGGGTTTTTCGATAGCGATTCGCCCCCCACTATCACACTATAAATACGCTAAGACATCCTTCTGCCAATCAACCCATCCCCCCCTAAAAAACACTTCAGCCTTTTCTCGTTAAAAATTTTATTTCAAGTCATCCACACGGGTTTATCGCTAGCAACTCGGCCCTCAGTACAGCACTATAAGTACTCTAAGACACCCCGCTCCCATCACCCCATCCCTCAAAAAATATTTTATTCAGAGATTTCTTGTTAAAAATTTTTATTTCAAGTCATGCACACGGGTTTTTCGCTAGCAACTCGGCCCACAGTACAGCACTATAAGTGCTCTAAGACACCCCGCTCCCATCACCCCATCCCTCCAAAAATATTTTATTCAGAGATTTATTGTTAAAAAATTTTATTTCAAGTCATTCACATGGGTTTTTCGCTAGCAACTCGCTCCCCACTATCATGCTATAGCTACGCGAAGACATCCTTCTGCCCATCAACCCATCTCCTCCAAAACTCTTTTCAAGCTTTTCTCACTAAGAATTTTATTAAGTCATCCACTCGGGTTTTGCGCTAGGAATTGGCCCCGCGGTACAGCACTATAAGTACTCTAAGACACTCCTCTTCCATCACCCCATCCCTCCAAAAATATTTTATTCAGAGATTTCTTGTTAAATAATTTTATTTCATGTCATCCACACGGGTTTTTCGTTAGCAAATCTCCCCCTCCTACTATCACACTATAAGTACTCTAAGACACCCTGCTCCCATCACCCCATCCCTCCAAACATATTTTATTCTGAGATTTCTTGTTAAAAATTTTATTTCAAGTCATTCACACGGGTTTTTCGCTAGCAACTCGCTCCCCACTATCATGCTATAACTACGCTAAGACATCCTTCTGCCAATCAACCCATCTCCCCCAAAACTCTTTTCAACCATTTCCCATTAAAAATTTTATTTTCAAGTCATTCACTCGGGTTTTTCGCTAGGAGTTGGGCCCACGGTACAGCATTATAAGTACTCTAAGACACCCCGATCCCATCACTCCATCCCTCCAAAATTATTTTATTCAGAGATTTCTTGTTAAATAATTTTGTTTCATGTCATCCACACGGGTTTTTCGTTAGCAAATCTCCCCCTCCTACTATCACACTATAAGTACTCTAAGACACCCCGGTCCCATCTCCCCATCCATCCAAAAATATTTTATTCAGAGATTTCTTGTTAAAATATTTTATTTCAAGTCATCCACACGGGTTTTTCGCTAGAAATTAGCCCCCCACTATCCCACAATAAGTACTCTAAGACACCCCGCTCCCATCACCCCCCACTTGTGTGCTATACAGAACACATCGAAGATGTAAAGCTATCCACTATTAAAATTCTTTTCTTGCCATCTACATCTCTCTTAGTATCAAATTTTTAGTAGACTATACCGTTGAACTCTATTTTAAATTGACAATGCTGTTCAAACACCACTTGTATATTATACAGTACACATCGAAGTATTCGCAAATGCTAAACCCTTTTTTTTGTCCACCTTAATAGGATCAAATTCGCAAATCCTATCTACCGACACATTCATATCAAACTATTGTTGGCTAAAGGCAATTGTCCAAAAAAAAAATCAGAAACCGCTCTTGATAGCACATACTTCAAAGAAATGGAACTATGTACAACACACGGATGATAGACAGCTTTCCCTACAAAATCATTCCTAAATGCGCAATTTGACAATCTATAGTTTTCGATTAAAAAAAAAAAAAAACAAAAACAAAAAATCAGTCTGATTATCTTATACTGCCTTGACTATAGTTTCAAAATATGCTTGGCCACTTTATAGGTAAAGGATTGGTCGCTTTTTTAAATGTGCACGTGAAGCTACGCTGCACATTCTTGTACAGTTGATATCAATAACAAAAACCCAGTCTACTTGTCTTATACAACCTTGGCTATAGTTTCAAAACGTGTTTGACCACTTTATAGGTAAAGGTTTGCCAGCTTTTTTGCAATGTAATCGTCAAACCACACTGCCTCGGGCGTAGGTTTTCTTGTAGGGTTCATATCTATTACACTTTTGAGCATATTTTTGTAGGGTTCATATCTATTGATATGTTACTACTAATAACTGAAAATATAAAGTATTTTTGAGTATTTTAACGTCTTCCACAACTCAAACGGTCCAACATTCTACAGCCCAATGAGTGTGTAATCTCCTAAATCGGGAACGGAGGAGATAAGTGAAGTTCTGCCCCGTATTGGATGAGTCTCCAACCTCACCCTCCCCCTCTTCTACTGTCTACGGTAAAGTTTTCTTCTTTCTGCCAACTACGCCGCCCCACCCCAAAGACTTTAATAAGGTAAAGTTTTGTATGGAAAGAACACATAGTAAATCTATTATAATCATACAATTATAAGGTTAAATAAATACTCTGTGACAGATGCAAAATTGCGCTGGCACACAAAATCCTATTAAGGTCAATTCCAAACAGTCGTGATCCCTTTTTGTCAGCAAGTGAAATTGTCAAAACACCCTTATTGGAGCTATTTTTTCAATCCATTCATTGTTGCCAATCTCTGTCTACAAGTTATGCAAGCTGTCTATTGTTCATATATAAGGTTTTTATCAAAGAGGTAATCGTATAGACTTTGAAAAAAGCCTCATTCGATTTAAATTGAAAGTTCTAGATCCGTTTTTTAAAGTTAAGAATAATCGGACAGTAAGCAACCCCCCCCCCCAATGCAATAAAAACTTGAAACTTTTTGCAATCAAAAAACGAACAAAAATTAAATTAAAAAAAAACTTTCATAAAAATAATTTTTTCAAAGAAAAGTAAAGGCCGTTTTAAACTTAAGATAAGGAGATATTAATGACCGTTAAAATTCAAGCTTAAAACGACCAGAAATTACTATTAAAGAATAAATGCAACCCAAACCGAACAGAAATTAAATAAAGAATCATAGCAAAAAACATACAACACGTAATAATATAAATGAATAAATAGATTTTAAAGCGAGTAATATTTAGATTGAATATGAAAATCCAGCTTTAAATAAAAAAAAATAGTTTGCTATTAAAATATAAATGAAACTTAAAACAACAGAAATTAAATAAACCATCAATGCGAACAAACATACAATATATATTAATGTAAATGAATAAATAAATCTTAAAAAGAGTGAAACTTCAATTGAATATGCAAATCAAGTTTGAATCGAATAAAAATAACTACAAACAAGAGTTTGGGTATCGCCTCACTGCAGAAGCCTAAAACCTACTGCGTCATTGGCTCTTCACTGAAAACGAATTAGTCGTATATTACAAATTTATTCTTTTCAAGTTCTTACAGCATTGAAAATGAAAATAAAAATTACAGAGAAAAAAATTTTGAACTGATGGATCTTTCAACAATTAATATCATTATATATCTAATATTCAATTTGATTTTGTTTATACTTTCCAAGACTGTTCAAGACTCATATAGTTTTCAGTAAGGCGCCAATGACACTTTGTAGTGTTTAAGGCATTAAAACCTTGAATAAAGCTTTGATTTCAGGAAATAAACCAAAATTTCCAAGTTTTCGGATTGGAAAATTTACTACAAAATACAGATGACGGCTTTATTTTGCTTTTTACCGTGAAATTTAATTATAACTGAAAATCCTCAACTACACTTTAAATTTAGTTAAATCAAAAAGACAGTTTTTGAATTTTTGCACCCTTAAAAAAAAAATCAAATTTTAATAATGATCAAATTTGTAATGCCTTTGACCTGTTCAAGGAGTTTAGCCTTTTCTTTCAAATTTATTAAGATAAAACATGCTCTGGAGGGGTTAAAAGTCATTATTAGTCATCAATCCTAATATATTTTGTATTTTAAGATTCTCTTGGCAAAAATCTGTGATTTATCCGAGTTTCGATGATAGTATTTTACTTCTCTTAGTTTACAATAACTCCGTTCCAAGATCTTTCATGGACTTGCCACAAGTTCTGAAAATGGCCGATCCCATCACAGTTTCTGAGGATTCTTTTATCAAAAACGGTAAGTTGTACAGTTAATTTTTTGTGTCAGAATAAAAGAAAAGCTACTTTGTTCTACAAAATAATTATTCCTTTTTTTTCCTTCTTGCTGATTAAGTGGCCTTAACAAAAAAAAGTTTAACTACATATGCACTTGAATCTAACAATTAAGAGCTGAGGGGTGATAAAGTGACTTCTTTGTGACTTTAAACACATTTAAATTCAATTTATTAGCTTTAATTTTTAAGTTTGGTGAGACAATTAAATCATCCGGTTGAGGAATTTTATGTCAATTTTCACTGTGCTGGTATGATGTACGAAATATTTCTATCAAAGGATGGGTAGTTATGGGGGTTCAGATGGGAACATCTAATCATAATACATGTAAGAGATAAACAAGATTAGTTGAATTCAACTGCTAAAATTTTGGCGACTGTTTTACTTTTAATTGTCTATTTTTGTGATTGTTAAGCTGTAGTTAAGTTTTGATGACACTGTGTTTACAATAACATCATCTTGCAAAAAATGTTTTATTGAAAAGGCTAATTAGGCCCTAAATGAACTGGCAAGTCATATGAGATTTAGCTATCTATCGGTTTATGTTTTTAAGACGAGTTTCATGACTTTGTAGAATTGGCTCTCCCATTATTTTAAAAGAAAAAATGTGTCTGAATGGTGTATTCTTAAATCCAGCTTATGGTGTTAAATATTTAGGATTTATCATGATTGCAATTGGAGTTTGGAGCAACACTATGAAGTAATAGCAGCAAAAGTGGCAAGAGGATTGGGCCTTATAAGAAGGCTAAGGAATGAGCTTCCACCAAGAATTCTAATGAGCCTCAATCATTCTCTTATCAATCCGTATCTTTCTTATGGTTGTTTGCTGTGGACTAGTTCTTTTGCGTCAAGTTTTAAAAGAGTCCAAATTTTACAAAATAAAGTTGTTCGTTTCTTAGGAGAATATGTGAGATTTGAAAATTGCACTTTGAGTTGCTTCACTAAAATGAAAATTCTAAACGTTTATAAGTTAAGAGATTATCAAGTAGCTGTTTTCGTTTATTAATGTTTGAATCGCTATTCGCCGGAGTGCTTTTGGGAAATTTTAAGTCTAACTCGTTTTATCATTGTTATAGGATCTTTATTTTCGTGTTTTGCAGGACCACAGGTGTGGAATTCTCTCCCGGAGGGTATAAAGGGGGCTGATAATTTTAACTAGTTTTAGAGTGAGTTGAAACCGCTACCTTCTGGGAAGTTGTCAGTTTTTTTTTTTTTTTTTTTTTTTTTTTTTTTTTTTTTTTCGATTAGATATATAGTGAAGTGGGAATATATATTAGTTGATTTTAAGGATGGAAACAACCATCATATACAAACCAATGGGTTTCCCCGATGATCGTTGAAAGATTATGTAAGCGTTATTTTGGTTAATAAATTATTTCTCTCTCTCTCTCTCGCTCTCTCTCTTTCTCTTTCTCTCTCTCTCTCTCTCTCTATATCTATCTCTCTCTCTCTCTCTCTCTCTTTCTCTCTCTCCCTCTCTCCCTCTCTCTCTCTCTCTGTAAAACTTTAATTTTATTATTTTTTATATTCTGTTGACTTGAATAAATTACCCAGAGGGAGGGAGGACCAGGGGTCATTTCCCATGATTTATCATTGATAATTTTTTGGGGGAGGATGGGGTATCAGGCCATGGAGGACCAGGCGTCAGATCCCATAAGTTTTGGAATGGAATATTGTTAATAGGTCTTTTTTGGTGAGGGGGAGTCAGGCCATGAAGGGCCAAAATTTTTGGAATAAAATATCGTTAACACGTTTTTTGGGGGGCGGGGGGCGGGCCGTGCAGAGAAGGCCAGGGGTCAGCTCGCTTGTGTTTTGGAATAAAATATCGTTTTTTTAGGGGGGGGGGGTAGAGGTTTGATATTCTTGTAGTAAGGTACGGGTGTCACCACTTATTGGTGTAAAAATGGTGTTACACCACTTACTGGAGGGGAAGGCCCCTGGTGGCGCCAAATATTATAATGGAATGCCCGTGCTTACCACAATGTTTCTGTAAATATAGGGTGTATTAGTACCCAATTTACAATATACCCTGCCCCAGGGTATGATAACGTAATCGAGTGGTCAAATGGCCAAATTCGAAGTTCAAGGGTGTACCCCACCCGGGTCACCACTAAAAAATCTCTAACTATCTCCTTGGAGGTAACGAACCGCCCTGTCAATATAATAATGACGGTATCTCGTAACTCTGTTCCTACCCTGTCTGGGCTCCTGGAAAAAATAGTCTACACAGCTGTAGAAAATATCTTACTTGTAATCTTCCAAAGGTCACACACATATAACAAAAAGAATAGACTTCCCCAACCAGGGTCTCAATGTAGACTAACTGAAAAATAATATTTGTTCTGTACACAAACTTTGCATAGGGCTGAACCCTCGCTTGGCCCTAGCCAATCCTTTCAATACCCATTCAAAATTCATTCTGCTTTTTCTGAGCTTTATCTTTCAATGGCTCAGACCAGGAAGACCAAAATAGAATTTACTTCAAAGCTTACTTATTGCGAAATAATCTAGCTTAGCATCCAGAATTCAACTTAGGATTAAAAATTATCTTATAGGCGAATATAATTACAGAAAATAAAATGGGTCATTTATGTGAAAAGAAAAGAAACAGGGATAGAACCCCATAATTTGGCTTATTTGATCTTTGAAATATTTTCAAAGCCCTCACATAAGAACCTTATGCCCCCTGGACATCATACGAAACTTACCCCTGAGATTTGGGGGTTTGTGTTGACCCTGGAGTTTTTGTTAGTTGATCTTTTGACTTATTTTAACAAAATAGCTATCTAAAAAATTCGATCGGATGGATTTGAGGTAAATGAGGCAGCAAGGCTAGTTACCCTCTGGTTTCTATTGATTCTTAAAAAGGGAACTAGTATTTTTAATTTCCAATAGAATGAGCCCCCAACGAAGTTATAAGATCATTCCTTCCATAAAAACCTTATATGCCCCCGGGTTCTGGGGGGCTGTGTAAACCCCGGAGTTTCTACTATGTATTGTCTATTTAGTCTATTAGTCTTTTCTCTATTCCTTTTCTCTAGTCTTTTCTTCTTAAGTCTATTTTGGAAAAAATGGACATCTCAAAAATTTGATTGGACGTATTTGGGGAAAAGACGTTGTGGGAGGGGGGGGGCTAGTTGCAATCAGGTTTCTTTTGACACTCAAAAAGGGAACTAGAAACTCCGATTTACATTCGAATGAGCCTTCTCTGAAGTTTGTGCTACCATTCCTTCCATAAAAACCTTATGTGCCCTGTGGGCATAACTTACAAAACTTGTCCCTAGGTTCTGAGGGGGGGGGATAACATCCAGCAACTCGTTCTATGTTATGAATTTCAAGTTTTAATTCGTTCTATGTTTTTAATTTTCGTTGAATGTTTCTGGTTTTGTTTTCCTTTATGAAAAGTGGATTTTAAAAGAGATTTGTGAACAAACCTGCACATACATCTCATTATATGTGTACATATAATGTCTGTATATTTACATTTTTTACACGTAACTAAAGAGAAAAAATTGTTAGATTTGGTTAGTAAGCTTTACTGTTAAATTTGTCTATGTCCGTTTAATCTAACTTTTGTTTTAGAAGTTGAAGATGCTTTTCCAGGTCACAGCGAGAACACCTTTTATTTTCAGAACCTTCCTTTGTCACCAATTTGTGAAGATGTTCCTTTGCTCAATTTACCTGGCATTTCAGGACCATGTAAATTTGAATATGACACCCAGGAATCCAAATGTTCTATCAATGAAGGTACATCAGAAACATTCTGTTTTGTTGACTGAAATGTATTGAATAATACTTCTATTGGACAATAATAGGACAAAGGGGCTTAATCATAAGATGTAGCTTTTTTTCTTATTCCAATGTGCAAGTATTTGCCAAAATGTTCGCGGTCTTTAATGAACATTTTTAAATTTTCACTTTAAAATGGTTTGGTAGGTTTTATTATCAAACAGTTGGTAGTAACGAACTGTAAGTAAGCAGCAGCCCGGCTCAATAGTAGCCGAATCTTTAAAAATGGAATTTTGATACCAATAGATACAGCAAAAGGATCGAATTTTTATGCTGATTTCAAATATATAAGTTTCATTAAGTTTAGTCTTACGCATGAAAGGTTACAAGCCTGAGAAAATTTTCCTTATTTTCGGAAATAAGCGTGAAACATCCCTTAAGTCATAGAATCTTAATGAAAATAACACCATCAAATTCAGCGTATCAGAGAACCCTGACATTGAGTTTTCCAGCTTCTATCTGCAAAAATGAGGAATTTTTATTTTTTTGCCTGAAGAAAGATCATGGATGCGTGTTTATTTGTTTTTTTAGTTGTTGGTTTTTTTCCCAGGGGTAATCGTATCGACCCAGTGATCCTATAATATTGTGAAAAGGCTCATTCAAATTGAAATTAAAAGTTCCCGTGCCCTTTTTCAGTGACCAGAAAGATTGGAGGGCAACTAGGCCTCCTCACCCCTTTTCCCCCAAAATCGTCCGAAAAAAATTTCAGGTAGCCATTTTGTTTACCATTGTTGAAAGGCCTAATAAATATGCCTTTCGATATAACATGACCCCCCCCCCCCCTCATAGCCCCATGGGAATGGTCTTTAAGTTATACAAATTGCCCATTGTTTGCGCATAGTATTTATTGTTGGGAAGGATGCATGCATTTTAGGGTGACAAATTTTCTGCTGAGGGTTTTTCCATAGGGAAACTTTCAACGGGGAGAAAAGATTTCAGAAAAATTTGTCATAGAAAATTATACACTGGGGAAATTTGCCCGAATTCCTATACATTTTTTTTTTTTCTTCTTGCTTTCTCTTCTCCGTCTCAATTTTACCAGTGGAGTTGTTAAGGGTAATTGCCTGGGTAAATTTTCACCGGGATGGAATTGTCTAGAGGATATATCCGTGGGTAGGGCATTTTTCCGTGGAGGTGAGGCCAGATTTCCTGGGATTATTTAAAAACTATCAGAAATTAAACATAAAATAAAACATGTTATTTCAATGGGAAGTAAGGAACAACATTAAAACTGAAAACGAACAGAAACTTATTTATGTGAAAGAGGTTGCCTACTCTTCAACACCTCGCTCTTTATGCTAAAATTTTAATTCTTTCCCAATTCTTGAAGATGGACTTCTGTAAAACTATGTTTGTTTAATTGGAACAATAAGAAGCTTTTTGTAAAAGTACTGAAAACCTTAGCGTAAAGAACGAGTTGCGGAGGAGGCCACAACTTTCATATACGTGATAATTTCTATTCGTTTTAAGTCTTAGTGTTACTCCTTAATTCCAGTTGAAAAAACTTGTTTTTTTATTTAATTTTGCAATAAGCTTGATAATAAGCCTTAAAACTACATCTTTACATAGATTATACAATTTGTATTGTATATATTTCTTTATAAATTTACAGATAAATCTGTCTTATATATTGATTTCAAGTTGAATTTGAAATAAGCAGAAAATTGGCTGTGATGAATTGAACTGCATAGAAGCTAGACTGAACTGCCTATATTGCTAGAAGAGCATAGCGAGTCCGATTGAATTTTTTTTAAATGACGAAATTCACGTTTTCTTAGGTCGTTCAAATAATAGTTCAAATGTTTTTACTTTTATTACTTTAATCAATCAAATAATGTTAACATTTTGATTACTAAATATAAGTATATGTATAGTAAACTGACAATGCACATTTATTTGTATTTTTTTCAGTAAAGTGCAAATTATGGTCTGGTCTTGGAAAGGCGTAGGGTTATGAGCCCTACTCAGGTCAATTTCAGCTCATTTTCAGTTTGAATTTTCAGTCAATTTTCAGTTATTTATTGTAATTTCTGTTCCTTTTGGGTTTCATTTATTTATTGATGCTTATTTGTGGTAGTTTCACGCTTGGTAGATCATTTAATTTTATTTTTTCTCATTTTTGGTTGAATGGAGTTCTTTACTTTTCTTTGAAAAATTTTGTTTTGTTGAAAAAGTTTCTTAAATTAGTTTTTGTTCGATTTATATTGATATAGTCTTTTCAGGGAAAAAGAAAGTAATACTTTAAATCTTTTTGTTTTTTTTAAGACTTTATAGTTTCGCCTGCTATTTGTATGCTGGAAAAAAATTTTCAGAAATTTTTAACAAAATACACCCTTTTAAAATCTGGACGGAAATAGTTGTGTTTAATTTAGTTTCATACCTCCTCTAGTTGACCTGAAATATAAAACTTGATACCATTCACAAAACAAATCTGTTTACTTTCTTTGATAGGTATGATACACTTACAATATTTTGATTTGGTTAAATTTTAAGAGCAGAAGTAGCCCCAAAAGTTTGAACATAATACCCTCAGTCGTTCTTGGGATAATGCTGAAATGCCTTATTGGGAAGTTGCATTAATACAGTGCATTTTGATTTAATCTTAAGGCAACATTTAGTTTGTTAACATAATGAGCAAATGGGAGGGTGGGCGTGGGACTAGTTGCCCTCCAATTACTTTTGACTATTAAAAAGGGTATTAGTCCTTTCTATTTTCAATCGAATGAGCCCTTTTCGAAGTTCCTACAACAACTCCTTCGATACGAAGTGCCCTAGTCTACACAAAACAAAAATAATACATTGCACCCACATCGATCTTTACTATAAAAATATAAAGCCTTCCAATCACTTAAGATTATTAAAAAGGGCACTAGCCATTTCAATTTCCAATCGAATGAGCTCTTTTTGAGTTTCTACGACAATGCTTTCTCTAAACACCTTATATGCCCCAAGGGCATAAATTATAACCCTTGCCCTGAGGCCTGTGAGGGTTTTGTCTTCCTCAAAGACTTAATTTCCAGAACTTTGAATTACGTTAAACAAATGGCTATCTCAAAATTTGATTGGATGTTTTTGGGGAAATGATGGGCGTGAGAGGGGCTTTAGTTGCTCTCCCATCACTTTCAACCAATAAAAAAAGGCACTAGCTCTTTGAATTTCCAATCAAATGAGCCCTTTTGAAGTTTCTACGACAACGCTTTCAATAAAACCCTTATATGCCCCCAGGGCATAACTTACAACCCTTGCCCTAAGGGCTGCGGGGGGGGGGGGTTGTCATCCTCAAAGACATAATTTCCGGACCTTTCAACTACGTTGAAGAAAATGGCTATCTCAAAATTTTGATTGGATGTTTCTGGGGAAAGGGTGGGGGTGAGAGGGGGGTTACTTGCCCTCCAGTCACTTTCGACTATTAAAAAGGGCTCTAGCCGTTTTAATTTCTAATTAAATGATTCCTTTTTGAATTTTCTACGACAACGCTTTCTATGAAAAAAAAAACCTTTTGTGCCCCCAGGGCAGAACTTAAAACTCTTGCCCTGAAGGCTGTGGGGGGAGTGTCATCCTCAAAAACATAATTTTTGGACTTTTTAACTAAGTCGAACAATATGGCTATCTCAAAATTTAGATATGATGTGTTTTGGGAAATGGTAGGTGTAAGAGGGGTGTTAGTTATCCTCCAATCACTTTCGACTGTTGAAAAGGGCACAAGCCCTTCTTATTTCCAATCGAATGAGCCCTGTTTGAAGTTTCTACAACATCACTATCTATTAAAACATTATATTTTCCCAGGGCATAACTTACAACTCTTGCCCTGAGGGCTCTGAGAGGGTTTTCATTCTCAAAGACTTAATTTCTTAAACTTTTAACTACTTTGAACAAAATGGCTATCTAAAAATTTTGATTGGATGTGGTTGGGGTAAAGGTGGGCGGGAGAGGGGGGTTAGTTTCCCTCAAATCACTTTCGACTAACTATTAACATGGACACTAGCCCTTTGAATTTCCAATCGAATGAGCCCTTTTTCAAGTTTCTACGACAAAGCTTTCAATAAATTTTATATGCCCCAAGGCATATCTTACAACCCTTCCCCTGAGGGCTGTGGGGGGGGGGGGTTGTCATCCTTAAAGACCTAATTGCCAGAATTTTCAACTATGGTGAACAAATTGGCTATATCAAAATTGTGATCTGGAAAAATGTGAGCGTGAGGGGGGGGGTTAGTTGCCCTCCAATTACTTTTGACCATTAAAAAGGGCACTAGCCCTTTGAATTTCCAATCGAATGAGGCTATTTTGAAGTTTCTACGGCAACACTTTCTATAAAAACCTTATATGCCCCCAGGGCATAACTTACAACCCTTGGCTGCAGTGTTGTGCGGGAGTGTCCTCCTCAAAAACATAATTTATATCTGGAAATAAACTACGCTGAACAAAATGGCTATCTCAAAATTTTTATTGGATGTCTTTTGGGAAATTCTTGCCGTGGAAGTTGTGTTAGTTGCCTCCCAATCACTTTCGACTATTAAAACGGGCACAAGCCATTCCAATTTCCAATCGAATGAACCCTTTTAGAAGTTTCTACGACAATTCTTTCGATGCGAAGTGCCCTGGTCTAAAGAAAGAAAATTATACATTGTGCCAACATCATTCTTTACTTATGCAGCGCGATTGTGCTGCTTATGATAGATGGAAAAGATGTCTCTGGTCCCGCGAGTCTATAATTACAATGAGAGGTCTCATTCCAACGAAATTAAAAGTTCTAGTGGCCTGTATAAGTAACCAAAAGATTTGAGGGTAACTAGACCCCGTCCCACCCCTTTTCTCCCGAAATCGTACTATAAAATTTTGAGATATACATTTTGATCATCATAGTTGAAAGTCCCAATAACTATGGCTTTAGATATAACCTGACCCCCCCCCCCCAGAGTCCCAGGGGAATGGTCGTTAAGTTATAAAAGTTGTCCATTGTTTACGCATAGTGTTTGTTGTTGGGAAGCATGCATACATTTTAGGGTGGGAATACGAATTATCTGCTGGTTTTTTTTTCACGGGGGGAACTCCATGAGGAGATAAGGTTCGAGGGGGTGAACTTATCACAGAAAATTATACACTAGGGGAATTTTCCAGAACTCCTATAAAAATTGTTTTTTATATTTCTTGCTTTCTCTTTTCTGTCTCAATTTTACGCGTTGTTAAGGGTAATTACTCTTAAGAGTTGTTAAGGGCAATTGCCCGGGTAAATTTTCCCCGGGATTGAATTGTCTAGATAATATATCCGTGAAGAGCGTATTTTTCCGTGGAGGTTGTGCCAGATTTCATGGGACTATTTAAAAAACGATCAGAAATTAAATTTTAAAAACAAGTTTTTTCAACTGGAAGTAAGGAGCAACATTAAAACTTGAAACGAACAGAAATTATTACGTATACGAAGGTGGTTCCCCCCTCCTCAACACTTCGATCTTTACGGTTAAGTTTTTTTATGTCCCAATTCTTTAAGAAGGGCTTCTGAAACATTATGTTTGTTTAATTGGAACAATAAGAAACTTTTTTCTAAAGTACTAAAAACTTTAGCCTAAAGAGCGAGGGGTTGAAGAGGATATATACACTGTAAAAATTTGTTTGAGATTCAACAAAAATTGTTTGCTACGTTTATTAACAAAAATCACTCACGGGTTCTCTTTTTTAATTTGAAAAAAATTGACTCAGAGGGCAACATATGTTGAGCATTGGTATTTTTTAGGATATGGTAGCAGCTTCACAAAAGAAATGTATTGCTAAATAAAATTGTCTATTAAAGTTTTATGCAAATATAATATTTGTACATAAATTTTTGTGTTAGCACTTAGTAGACGTGTAAATTCAACTTAATTCAACCCAATCAACCCAAATGCAATATTTTCTTTTTTACTTAAAAAGACAATAGCTTTTGTTCTGTTTTTCTGTCATAACTCCAACCTTTGATTTGAATTACTATTGAACATACTATTTTAAATGTCACCTTAGTCAAAGTCAATATGATGTTCAAGACAATTCGATCTTTAGTTAAAAACTCAATAGATATAAATTTTCGAAGCGCATTAAGAATATTGCTGGTAAACTGTTTAGATTAGAAGAAAGGAATAATTGCACTGTTTCTATATCTTTTTTCTATACTATACTGAATTACTGATAATAACATTGTATTTGTCTTGCTTTTTAATTACTAATTATTTTTCTATTTGATCATGTTATGTAGGGAATTAGTATGAAAAGTGATTTGCCTAGTTCGTTTTGTTGCAATCTAATGATATAAATATTTTTATTTCCATAGGGTGTGTTGTTTCTCTCCATTCACAGTGTTCAATTTTTTTGTACCAAAATAAATCCTTTCATCACATTTCAAATAATTCTCTTTAATTTTTTTGTCAAAATGATGAAATTGATGGCGATTTTCAATAAAATTTCTGAAACACGATATAAGTAAAGAGCAATAAGGTTTCACTTTATTAATCATTGTCAGCATGGAAGGAGTTGTCTTAGAAACTATCGAAGGTGTGCTCATTCAGCTGAAAATTGAAACTTATGGTGCTTTTTATACGAGTTAAAGGAACTGATGCCATCCCGTTTTCCTCCCAAGCCCTTTTTGTTACCCTTCGTACAAAGATATTTGATTAAAATTAGGTATTTTGTTCAAAATAGTCAAAACTTCATGAACTTTCACGATAACACCCTCATATTTTTTGTTATACCCAGGATAAATCCCCCACCCTTTCTCAGTTATAAGTATTACACCACAGATATATGAATTGGAGTTGTCAGTTTGCAGCTCTCTTCCCCTCAATTAGTTTCCAACAACCCTTTCAACAAGCCCTGAAAGTTTCAACTTAATACCCTCGGCTGTTCTTAGGCTATTGCTGATAGAAATTTTTAACAAATCATATGCAAATAATATGCTCTGATGTTGATCAATAACCCCCTCGAAATTACTTGAAAGCAGTCGCAATTAGAAATGGTCGCAGTCATAAGTAGTTAAAGTCGAATTAATGAATGGTCGCAGCCGTTGTTGAAACAACCGCAGTAAGGGGCCAGAAGGTTTCAAGTTAAAACCCTTAGCTGTTCCTAAAGTATTACACATACACCTTTTTTTATAAGCCATTTGTACATAGTGTCCTTTAATTTAGTTAAAAGTGCCCCTCAGCATTCATTAAAGTTTCACATTGACACCCTAACTCTTTTGGAACACAACTGGGTTGAAACATTCCTTCCTTTCTCAATGATAAATCCTGTGTGTAAACAATCAAAAATTGCATAATTTTTAAATTGCCCAATAATTTGCTTCAAAATAAGTGTATTTTTCATTGTTAATATTTTAAAAATGTTCCTAATTTTTTTTCTCTAAATAAG